>NW_027479216.1:0-185120 GCF_051014685.1 Ptiloglossa arizonensis | reverse complement strand
TACTTTCAGAGGCGACAGGAACTTCTCGAGTTCGCCAATCCGTTCGCGAGGTATCGGCGTTTGAAGTTAAGGAATGGTTGAGAAACCATCACAATTTTCGCAAGTCTGATACTCGAAACCAATAACTACCATGGCCTAGGGGAAAAATGCACATACCTTTGTAATCGGGCGAGTTTACACTTTCAGATGCAATAGGAATTTCTCGAGCTCGTCAATCCGTTCGCGAGATATGGGAGTTTGAAATTAAGGAACGGTTGGGAAACCATCAAAATTTTCGCAAAGCTGATACTCGAAACCAATAACTGGAATGGCCTAGGGGAAAAGTACACACACCATTGTAATGGGGCGAGATACTACTTTCAGATGCAACAGGAATTCCTCGAGTTCGTCAATCCGTCCGCGAGATATTGGAGTTTGAAATTAAGGAACGGTTGAGAAACCATCAAAATTTTCGCAAAGCTGATACTCGAAACCAATAACTGGAATGGCCTAGGGGAAAAGTACACACACCATTGTCATGGGGCGAGTTCCTACTTTCAGATGCAACAGGAATTCCTCGAGTTCGTCAATCCGTTCGCGAGATATGGGAGTTTGAAGTTAAGGAATGGTTGAGAAACCATCACAATTTTCGCAAGTGTGATACTCGAAACCAATAACTGGAATGGCCTAGGGGAAAAGTACACACACCATTGTAATGGGGCGAGTTCCTACTTTCAGATGCAACAGGAATTTCTCGAGCTCGTCAATCCGTTCGCGAGGTATCGGAGTTTGAAGTTTAGGAGTGGATGAGAAACCATCAAAATTTTCGCAACTCTGATACTCGAAACCAATAACTACAAAGGCTTAGTGGAAAAATACACATACCATTGTAATGGGGCGAGTTTCTACTTTCAGATGCAACAGGAACTCCTCGAGTTCGTCAATCCGTTCGCGAGATATGGGAGTTTGAAGTTAAGGAATGGTTGTGGGACCATCACAATTTTCGGAAGTCTGACACTCGAAACCAATAACTACTATGGCCTAGGGGAAAAATACACATACCTTTGTAATCGGGCGAGTTTCTACTTTCAGATGCAACAGGAATTTCTCGAGTTCGCCAATCCGTTCGCGAGGTATCGGAGTTTGAAGTTAAAGAATGGTTGAGAAACCATCAAAATTTTCGCAAGTCTGATACTCGAAACCAATAACTACTATGGCCTAGGGCAAAAATACACATACCGTTGTAATCGGTCGAGTTTCTGCTTTTAGATCCAACAGGAATTTCTCGAGTTCATCAATCCGTTCGCGAGACATGGGGGTTTGAAATTAAGGAACGGTTGAGAAACCATCAAAATTTTCGCAACTCTGATACTCGAAACCAATAACTACAAAGGCTTAGTGGAAAAATACACATACCATTGTAATCGGGCGAGTTTCTACTTTCAGATGCAACAGGAATTTCTCGAGTTCGTCAATCCGTTCGCGAGATATGGGAGTTTGAAGTTAAGGAATGGTTGAGAGACCATTACAATTTTCGCAAGTCTGATACTCGAAACCAATAACTACTATGGCCTAGGGCAAGAATACACATACCGTTGTAATCGGACGAGTTTCTGCTATCAGATGCAATAGGAATTTCTCGAGTTCGTCAATTCGTTCGCGAGATATGGGAGTTTGAAATTAAGGAACGGTTGAGAAAACATCAAAATTTTCGCAAGTCTGATCCTCGAAACCAATAACAGGAATGGCCTAGGGGAAAAGTACACACACCATTGTAACGGGGCGTGTTTCTACTTTCAGTTGCAACAGGAATTCCTCGAGTTCGTCAATCCGTTCGCGAGGTATCGGAGTTTGAAGTTAAAGAATGGTTGAGAAACCATCAAAATTTTCGCAAGTCTGATACTCGAAACCAATAACTACTATGGCCTAGGGCAATAATACACATACCGTTGTAATCGGACGAGTTTATACTATCAGATGCAACAGGAATTTCTCGAGCTCGTCAATCGTTCGCGAGATATGGGAGTTTGAAGTTAAGGAATGCTTGAGAAACCATCAAAATTTTCGCAAGTCTGATACGCGAAACCAATAACTACAAAGCCCTAGGGGAAAAATACACATACCTTTGTAATCGGGCTAGTTTATACTTTCAGATGCAATAGGAATTTCTCGAGTTCGTCAATCCGTTCGCGAGATATGGGAGTTTGAAATTAAGGAACGGTTGAGAAACCATCAAAATTTTCGCAAAACTGGTACTCGAAACCAATAACTGGAATGGCCTAGGGGAAAAGTACACACACCATTGTAATGGGGCGAGTTTCTACTTTCAGATGCAACAGGAATTCCTCGAGTTCGTCAATCCGTTCGCGAGATATGGGAGTTTGAAGTTAAGGAATGGTTGAGAAACCATCAAAATTTTCGCAAGTGTGATACTCGAAACCAATAACTGGAATGGCCTAGGGAAAAAGTACACACACCATTGTAATGGAGCGAGTTTCTACTTTCAGATGCAACAGGAACTCCTCGAGTTCGTCAATCCGTTCGCGAGATATGGGAGTTTGAAGTTAAGGAATGGTTGTGGGACCATCACAATTTTCGGAAGTCTGATACTCGAATCCAATAACTACTATGGCCTAGGGGAAAAATACACATACCTTTGTAATCGGGCGAGTTTCTACTTTCAGATGCAACAGGAATTTCTCGAGTTCGCCAATCCGTTCGCGAGGTATCGGAGTTTGAAGTTAAGGAATGGTTGAGAGACCATTACAATTTTCGCAAGTCTGATACTCGAAACCAATAACTGGAACGGCCTAGGGGAAAAGTACACACACCGTTGTAATTAGGCAAGTCTCTGCTTTCAAATGCAACAGGAATTTCTCGAGTTCGTCAATCCGTTCGCGAGGTATGGGAGTTTGAAGTTAAGGAATGCTTGAGAAACCATCAAAATTTTCGCAAGTCTGATACTCGAAACCAATAACTACAAAGCTCTAGGGGAAAAATACACATACCTTTGTAATCGGGCGAGTTTGTACTTTCAGATGCAACAGGAATTTCTCGAGTTCGTCAATCCGTTCGCGAGATAAGGGTGTTTGAAGTTAAGGAATGGTTGAGAAACCATAAAAATTTTCGCAATTCTGATGCTAGAAACCAATAACTGGAATGACCTAGGGAAAAAGTACACACACCATTGTAATAGGTCGACTTTCTACTTTCAGATGCAACAGGAAATAATCGAGTTCGTCAATCCGTTCGCGAGATATGGGAGTTTGAAGTTAAGGAATGCTTGAGAAACCATCAAAATATTCGCAAGTCTGATACTCGAAACCAATAACTACAAAGGCCTAGGAGAAAGATACACATACCTTCGTAATCGGGCTAGTTTATACTTTCAGATGCAACAGGAATTTCTCGAGCTCGTCAATCCGTTCGCGAGATATGGGAGTTTGAAGTTAAGAAATGGATGAGAAACCATCAAAATTTTCGCAACTCTGATACTCCAAACCAATAACTGGAACGGCCTAGGGGAGAAGTTCACACACCATTGTAATCGGGCAAGTTTCTACTTTCAAATGCAACAGGAATTTCTCGAGTTCGTCAATCCGTTCGCGAGATATGGGAGTTTGAAGTTAAGGAATGCTTGAGAAACCATCAAAATTTTCGCAAGTCTGATACTCGAAACCAATAACTGGAATGGCATAGGGGAAAAGTACACACACCATTGTAATGGGCGAGTTTCTACTTTCAGATGCAACAGGAATTCCTCGAGTTCGTCAATCCGTTCGCGAGATATGGGAGTTTGAACTTAAGGAATGGTTGAGAAACCATCACAATTTTCGCAAGTGTGATACTCGAAACCAATAACTGGAATGGCCTAGGGGAAAAGTACACATACCGTTGAAATCGGACGAGTTTCTGCTTTCAGATGCAACAGGAATTTCTCGAGTTCGTCAATTCGTTCGCGAGATATGGGTGTTTGAAATTAAGGAACGGTTGAGAAAACATCAAAATTTTCGCAAGTGTGATACTCGAAACCAATAACTGGAATGGCCTAGGGGAAAAGTACACATACTGTTGGAATCGGACGAGTTTCTGCTTTCAGATGCAACAGGAATTTCTCGAGTTCGTCAATTCGTTCGCGAGGTATGGGAGTTTGAAGTTTAGGAATGCTTGAGAAACCATCACAATTTTCGCAAGTCTGATACTCGAAACCAATAACTACAAAGCCCTAGGGGAAAAATACACATACCTTTGTAATCGGGCGAGTTTATACTACCTTGATCAAAAAGTTTTAGGACTTTATTCATAAAATCAAAAATACAAATTTATTCGTCCAAATCGATATGGTCCCCTTCAAAGTAGTCCCCATTGACTGCAATGCACTTGCGCCAGCGCTTGATCCAATCCTCGAAACACCGCTGGTACTCAATTTTCGGTAAGTCCTTCAGAGCCGTCTTCGATTTTGTCATGACCTCCTCTCGGGTACTGTAACGCGTTCCGCGAAGCGGTTTTTTAATTCGGTTGAACAGAAAAAAGTCGCAGGGAGCCAGATCTGGTGAATTTGAAGGCTGCTGGATAGTGTTCGTGTTGTTTTTCGTCAAAAACTCGCGGATAAGGATCGCATTATGCGCCGGTGCGTTATCGTGGTGCAAAATCCACGAGTTGTTTGCCCACAAATCTGGCCTTTTTTGACGAATTGCTTCGCGCAAACGTCTCAAAACGCCCAAATAATATTCTTTGTTGACTGTCTGTTTTTCTGGCAAGAATTCTTGATGCACACGATTGAATTTTATCGATGTTTTCATCGGTTTTCGACGTTGTCGGCCTGCCACTGCGTTTGTCATCCTCGACCGACTCACGACCACTTCTGAAGCGTTCGTGCCATCGAAAAACATTTGATCTCGAAAGAGTATCGTTGCCGAAACACTTCTCCAACATATCCAAGGTCTGCGGACCGTTAAATCCGTTTTTTACACAAAATTTAATGCAAACTCGTTGATGCTCAAATGATGCCATTTTCAAAATCGAAGACACGAACAAAGGAGATGTGCTCAGTACAACGTAACTTTTACAAATATCAAGCTATGATGCTGAAATTGGAAGGAAGTGTTAATGACAGATATGGTAACCTAACAAAAAAAAAAAAGAAACAATCGGGTGATTGACAGCGACACACGGGGGACAGTCCTAGAACTTTTTGAACGATCAGGTAGTACTTTCAGATGCAACAGGAATTTCTCGAGATCGTCAATCCGTTCGCGAGATATGGGAGTTTGAAGTTAAGGAATGGTTGAGAAACCATCAAAATTTTTGCAAAACTGATACTCGAAACCAATAACTGGAATGGCCTAGGGGAAAAGGACGCACACCATTGTAATGGGGCGAGTTTCTACTTTCAGATGCAACAGGAATTCCTCGAGTTCGTCAATCCGTTCGCGAGATATGGGAGTTTGAAGTTAAGGAATGGTTGAGAGACCATAACAATTTTCGCAAGTCTGATACTCGAAACCAATAACTACTATGGCCTAGGGAAAAAATACACATACCGTTGTAATCGGACGAGTTTCTGCTTTCAGATGCAACAGGAATTTCTCGAGTTCGTCAATTCGTTCGCGAGATATGGGAGTTTGAAATTAAGGAACGGTTGAGAAAACATCAAAATTTCCGCAAGTCTGATACTCGAAACCAATAACTGGAATGGCCTAGGGGAAAAGTACACACACCACTCTAATGGGGAGAATTTCTACTTTCAGATGCAACAGGAATTTCTCGAGTTCGTCAATCCGTTCGCGAGATATGGGAGTTTGAAGTTAAGGAATGGTTGAGAAACCATCAAAATTTTCGCAAGTGTGATACTCGAAACCAATAACTGGAATGGCCTAGGGGAAAAGTACACACACCATTGTAATGGGGCGAGTTTCTACTTTCAGATGCAACAGGAATTCCTCGAGTTCGTCAATCCGTTCGCGAGATATGGGAGTCTGATGTTAAGGAATGGTTGAGAAACCATCACAATTTTCGCAAGTGTGATACTCGAAACCAATAACAGGAATGGCCTAGGGGAAAAGTACACACACCATTGTAATGGGGCGAGTTTCTACTTTCAGATGCAACAGGAATTCCTCGAGTTCGTCAATCCGTTCGCGAGATATGGGAGTTTGAAGTTAAGGAATGGTTGTGAGACCATCACAATTTTCGGAAGTCTGATACTCGAAACCAATAACTACTATGGCCCAGGGGAAAAATACACATACCTTTGTAATCGGGCGAGTTTATGCTTTCAGATGCAACAGGAATTTCTCGAGCTCGTCAATCCGTTCGCGAGATATGGGAGTTTAAAGTTAAGGAATGGTTGAGAAACCATCAAAATTTTCGCAAGTCTGAAACTCGAAACCAATAACTGGAACGGCCTAGGGGAAAAGTACACACACCATTGTAATCGGGCAAGTCTCTACTTTCAGAGGCGACAGGAACTTTTCGAGTTCGCCAATCCGTTCGCGAGGTATCGGCGTTTGAAGTTAAGGAATGGTTGAGAAACCATCACAATTTTCGCAAGTCTGATACTCGAAACCAATAACTACCATGGCCTATGGGAAAAATGCACATACCTTTGTAATCGGGCGAGTTTACACTTTCAGATGCAATAGGAATTTCTCGAGCTCGTCAATCCGTTCGCGAGATATGGGAGTTTGAAATTAAGGAACGGTTGGGAAACCATCAAAATTTTCGCTAAGCTGATACTCGAAACCAATAACTGGAATGGCCTAGGGGAAAAGTACACACACCATTGTAATGGGGCGAGTTCCTACTTTCAGATGCAACAGGAATTCCTCGAGTTCGTCAATCCGTTCGCGAGATATGGGAGTTTGAAGTTAAGGAATGGTTGAGAAACCATCACAATTTTCGCAAGTGTGATACTCGAAACCAATAACTGGAATAGCCTAGGGGAAAAGTACACACACCATTGTAATGGGGCGAGTTTCTACTTTCAGATGCAACAGGAATTCCTCGAGTTCGTCAATCCGTTCGCGAGATATGGGAGTTTGAAGTTAAGGAATGGTTGTGAGACCATCACAATTTTCGGAAGTCTGATACTCGAAACCAATAACTACTATGGCCTAGGGGAAAAATGCACATACCTTTGTAATCGGGCGAGTTTCTACTTTCAGAGGCGACAGGAACTTCTCGAGTTCGCCAATCCGTTCGCGAGGTATCGGCGTTTGAAGTTAAGGAATGGTTGAGAAACCATCACAATTTTCGCAAGTCTGATACTCGAAACCAATAACTACCATGGCCTAGGGGAAAAATGCACATACCTTTGTAATCGGGCGAGTTTACACTTTCAGATGCAATAGGAATTTCTCGAGCTCGTCAATCCGTTCGCGAGATATGGGAGTTTGAAATTAAGGAACGGTTTGGAAACCATCAAAATTTTCGCTAAGCTGATACTCGAAACCAATAACTGGAATGGCCTAGGGGAAAAGTACACACACCATTGTAATGGGGCGAGTTCCTACTTTCAGATGCAACAGGAATTCCTCGAGTTCGTCAATCCGTTCGCGAGATATGGGAGTTTGAAGTTAAGGAATGGTTGAGAAACCATCACAATTTTCGCAAGTGTGATACTCGAAACCAATAACTGGAATAGCCTAGGGGAAAAGTACACACACCATTGTAATGGGGCGAGTTTCTACTTTCAGATGCAACAGGAATTCCTCGAGTTCGTCAATCCGTTCGCGAGATATGGGAGTTTGAAGTTAAGGAATGGTTGTGAGACCATCACAATTTTCGGAAGTCTGATACTCGAAACCAATAACTACTATGGCCTAGGGGAAAAATGCACATACCTTTGTAATCGGGCGAGTTTCTACTTTCAGAGGCGACAGGAACTTCTCGAGTTCGCCAATCCGTTCGCGAGGTATCGGCGTTTGAAGTTAAAGAATGGTTGAGAAACCATCACAATTTTCGCAAGTCTGATACTCGAAACCAATAACTACCATGGCCTAAGGGAAAAATGCACATACCTTTGTAATCGGGCGAGTTTACACTTTCAGATGCAACAGGAATTTCTCGAGCTCGTCAATCCGTTCGCGAGATATGAGAGTTTAAAGTTAAGGAATGGTTGAGAAACCACCAAAATTTTCGCAAGTCTGATACTCGAAACCAATAACTGGAACGGCCTAGGGGAAAAGTACACACACCATTGTAATCGGGCAAGTTTCTACTTTCAGAGGCGACAGGAACTTCTCGAGTTCGCCAATCCGTTCGCGAGGTATCGGCGTTTGAAGTTAAGGAATGGTTGAGAAACCATCACAATTTTCGCAAGTCTGAGACTCGAAACCAATAACTACCATGGCCTAGGGGAAAAATGCACATACCTTTGTAATCGGGCGAGTTTACACTTTCAGATGCAATAGGAATTTCTCGAGCTCGTCAATCCGTTCGCGAGATATGGGAGTTTGAAATTAAGGAACGGTTGGGAAACCATCAAAATTTTCGCAAAGCTGATACTCGAAACCAATAACTGGAATGGCCTAGGGGAAAAGTACACAAACCATTGTAATGGGGCGAGATCCTACTTTCAGATGCAACAGGAATTCCTCGAGTTCGTCAATCCGTCCGCGAGATATTGGAGTTTGAAATTAAGGAACGGTTGAGAAACCATCAAAATTTTCGCAAAGCTGATACTCGAAACCAATAACTGGAATGGCCTAGGGGAAAAGTACACACACCATTGTAATGGGGCGAGTTCCTACTTTCAGATGCAACAGGAATTCCTCGAGTTCGTCAATCCGTCCGCGAGATATTGGAGTTTGAAATTAAGGAACGGTTGAGAAACCATCAAAATTTTCGCAAAGCTGATACTCGAAACCAATAACTGGAATGGCCTAGGGGAAAAGTACACACACCATTGTCATGGGGCGAGTTCCTACTTTCAGATGCAACAGGAATTCCTCGAGTTCGTCAATCCGTTCGCGAGATATGGGAGTTTGAAGTTAAGGAATGGTTGAGAAACCATCACAATTTTCGCAAGTGTGATACTCGAAACCAATAACTGGAATGGCCTAGGGGAAAAGTACACACACCATTGTAATGGGGCGAGTTCCTACTTTCAGATGCAACAGGAATTTCTCGAGCTCGTCAATCCGTTTGCGAGGTATCGGAGTTTGAAGTTTAGGAGTGGATGAGAAACCATCAAAATTTTCGCAAGTCTGATACTCGAAACCAATAACTACTATGGCCTAGGGCAAAAATACAAATACCGTTGTAATCGGGCGAGTTTCTGCTTTAAGATACAACAGGAATTTCTCGAGTTTGTCAATCCGTTCGCGAGATATGGGAGTTTGAAGTTAAGGAATGGTTGAGAAACCATCAAAATTTTCGCAATTCTGATGCTAGAAACGAATAACTGGAATGACCTAGGGAGAAAGTACACACACCATTGTAATCGGTCGACTTTCTACTTTCAGGTGCAACAGGAAATAATCGAGTTCGACAATCCGTTCGCGAGATATGGGAGTTTGAAGTTAAGGAATGCTTCAGAAACCATCAAAATATTCGCAAGTCTGATACTCGAAACCAATAACTACAAAGGCCTAGGAGAAAGATACACATACCTTTGTAATCGGGCGAGTTTTTACTTTCAGATGCAACAGGAATTTCTCGAGCTCGTCAATCCGTTCGCGAGATATGGGAGTTTGAAGTTAAGGAATGGTTGAGAAACAACCAAAATTTTCGCAAGTCTGATACTCGAAACCAATAACTGGAACGGCCTAGAGGAAAAGTACACACACCATTGTAATCGGGCCAGTTTCTACTTTCAAGTGCAACAGGAATTTCTCGAGTTCGCCAATCCGTTCGCGAGGTATCGGAGTTTGAAGTTAAGGAATGGTTGAGAAACCATCAAAATTTTCGCAAGTCTGATACTCGAAACCAATAACTACTATGGCCTAGGGTAAAAATACAAATACCGTTGTAATCGGACGAGTTTCTGCTTTTAGATGCAACAGGAATTTCGCGAGTTCGTCAATCCGTTCGCGAGACATGGGAGTTTGAAGTTAAGGAATGCTTGAGAAACCATCAAAATTTTCGCAAGTGTGATACTCGAAACCAATAACTGGAATGGCCTAGGGGAAAAGTACACACACCGTTGTAATGGGGCGAGTTTCTACTTTCAGATGCAACAGGAATTCCTCGATTTCGTGAATCCGTTCGCGAGATATGGGAGTTTGAAATTAAGGAATGGTTGTGAGACCATCACAATTTTCGGAAGTCTGATACTCGAAACCAATAACTACTATGGCCTAGGGGAAAAATGCACATACCGTTGTAATCGGACGAGTTTCTGCTTTTAGATGCAACAGGAATTCCTCGAGTTCGTCAATCCGTTCGCGAGATATGGGAGTTTGAATTTAAGGAATGGTTGGGAAACCATCAAAATTTTCGCTAAGCTGATACTCGAAACCAATAACTGGAATGGCCTAGGGGAAAAGTACACACACCGTTGTAATGGGGCGAGTTTCTACTTTCAGATGCAACAGGAATTCCTCGATTTCGTGAATCCGTTCGCGAGATATGGGAGTTTGAAATTAAGGAATGGTTGTGAGACCATCACAATTTTCGGAAGTCTGATACTCGAAACCAATAACTACTATGGCCTAGGGGAAAAATGCACATACCGTTGTAATCGGACGAGTTTCTGCTTTTAGATGCAACAGGAATTTCGCGAGTTCGTCAATCCGTTCGCGAGACATGGGAGTTTGAAGTTAAGGAATGGTTGAGAAACCATCACAATTTTCGCAAGTCTGATACTCGAGACCAATAACTACCATGGCCTAGGGGAAAAATGCACATACCTTTGTAATCGGGCGAGTTTACACTTTCAGATGCAATAGGAAAATCTCGAGCTCGTCAATCCGTTCGCGAGATATGGGAGTTTGAAATTAAGGAACGGTTGGGAAACCATCAAAATTTTCGCTAAGCTGATACTCGAAACCAATAACTGGAATGGCCTAGGGGAAAAGTACACACACCATTGTAATGGGGCGAGTTCCTACTTTCAGATGCAACAGGAATTTCTCGAGCTCGTCAATCCGTTCGCGAGGTATCGGAGTTTGAAGTTTAGGAGTGGATGAGAAACCATCAAAATTTTCGCAAGTCTGATACTCGAAACCAATAACTACTATGGCCTAGGGCAAAAATACAAATACCGTTGTAATCGGGCGAGTTTCTGCTTTAAGATACAACAGGAATTTCTCGAGTTTGTCAATCCGTTCGCGAGATATGGGAGTTTGAAGTTAAGGAATGGTTGAGAAACCATCAAAATTTTCGCAATTCTGATGCTAGAAACGAATAACTGGAATGACCTAGGGAGAAAGTACACACACCATTGTAATCGGTCGACTTTCTACTTTCAGGTGCAACAGGAAATAATCGAGTTCGACAATCCGTTCGCGAGATATGGGAGTTTGAAGTTAAGGAATGCTTCAGAAACCATCAAAATATTCGCAAGTCTGATACTCGAAACCAATAACTACAAAGGCCTAGGAGAAAGATACACATACCTTTGTAATCGGGCGAGTTTTTACTTTCAGATGCAACAGGAATTTCTCGAGCTCGTCAATCCGTTCGCGAGATATGGGAGTTTGAAGTTAAGGAATGGTTGAGAAACAACCAAAATTTTCGCAAGTCTGATACTCGAAACCAATAACTGGAACGGCCTAGAGGAAAAGTACACACACCATTGTAATCGGGCCAGTTTCTACTTTCAAGTGCAACAGGAATTTCTCGAGTTCGCCAATCCGTTCGCGAGGTATCGGAGTTTGAAGTTAAGGAATGGTTGAGAAACCATCAAAATTTTCGCAAGTCTGATACTCGAAACCAATAACTACTATGGCCTAGGGTAAAAATACAAATACCGTTGTAATCGGACGAGTTTCTGCTTTTAGATGCAACAGGAATTTCGCGAGATCGTCAATCCGTTCGCGAGACATGGGAGTTTGAAGTTAAGGAATGCTTGAGAAACCATCAAAATTTTCGCAAGTGTGATACTCGAAACCAATAACTGGAATGGCCTAGGGGAAAAGTACACACACCGTTGTAATGGGGCGAGTTTCTACTTTCAGATGCAACAGGAATTCCTCGATTTCGTGAATCCGTTCGCGAGATATGGGAGTTTGAAATTCAGGAATGGTTGTGAGACCATCACAATTTTCGGAAGTCTGATACACGAAACCAATAACTACTATGGCCTAGGGGAAAAATACACATACCTTTGTAATCGGGCGAGTTTCTACTTTCAGATGCAACAGGAATTTCTCGAGCTCGTCAATCCGTTCGCGAGATATGGGAGTT
The DNA here is from genome assembly GCF_051014685.1 of Ptiloglossa arizonensis. NCBI lineage: Eukaryota > Metazoa > Arthropoda > Insecta > Hymenoptera > Colletidae > Ptiloglossa > Ptiloglossa arizonensis. The sequence goes on along the minus strand of NW_027479216.1, from coordinate 172,790 downwards.
TGAAATTAAGGAACGGTTGAGAAACCATCAAAATTTTCGCAAAGCTGATACTCGTAACCAGTAACTGGAATGGCCTAGGGGAAAAGTACACATACCCTTGTAATCGGTCGAGTTTCTACTTTCAGATGCAACAGGAATTTCTCGAGTTTGTCAATCCGTTCGCGAGATATGGGAGTTTGAAGTTAAGGAATGGTTGAGAAACAACCAAAATTTTCGCAAGTCTGATACTCGAAACCAATAACTGGAACGGCCTAGAGGAAAAGTACACACACCATTGTAATCGGGCCAGTTTCTACTTTCAAGTGCAACAGGAATTTCTCGAGTTCGCCAATCCGTTCGCGAGGTATCGGAGTTTGAAGTTAAGGAATGGTTGAGAAACCATCAAAATTTTCGCAAGTCTGATACTCGAAACCAATAACTACTATGGCCTAGGGTAAAAATACAAATACCGTTGTAATCGGACGAGTTTCTGCTTTTAGATGCAACAGGAATTTCGCGAGTTCGTCAATCCGTTCGCGAGACATGGGAGTTTGAAGTTAAGGAATGCTTGAGAAACCATCAAAATTTTCGCAAGTGTGATACTCGAAACCAATAACTGGAATGGCCTAGGGGAAAAGTACACACACCGTTGTAATGGGGCGAGTTTCTACTTTCAGATGCAACAGGAATTCCTCGATTTCGTGAATCCGTTCGCGAGATATGGGAGTTTGAAATTAAGGAATGGTTGTGAGACCATCACAATTTTCGGAAGTCTGATACTCGAAACCAATAACTACTATGGCCTAGGGGAAAAATACACATACCTTTGTAATCGGGCGAGTTTCTACTTTCAGATGCAACAGGAATTTCTCGAGCTCGTCAATCCGTTCGCGAGATATGGGAGTTTGAAATTAAGGAACGGTTGAGAAACCATCAAAATTTTCGCAAAGCTGATACTCGTAACCAGTAACTGGAATGGCCTAGGGGAAAAGTACACACACCATTGTAATGGGGCGAGTTCCTACTTTCAGATGCAACAGGAATTCCTCGAGTTCGTCAATCCGTTCGCGAGATATGGGAGTTTGAAGTTAAGGAATGGTTGAGAAACCGTCACAATTTTCGCAAGTGTGATACTCGAAACCAATAACTGGAATGGCCTAGGGGAAAAGTACACACACCATTGTAATGGGGCGAGTTTCTACTTTCAGATGCAACAGGAATTTCTCGAGCTCATCAATCCGTTCGCGAGATATGGGAGTTTGAAATTAAGGAACGGTTGAGAAACCATCAAAATTTTCGCAAAGCTGATACTCGAAACCAATAACTGGAATGGCCTAGGGGAAAAGTACACACACCATTGTAATGGGGCGAGTTCATACTTTCAGATGCAACAGGAATTCCTCGAGTTCGTCAATCCGTTCGCGAGATATGGGAGTTTGAAGTTAAGGAATGGTTGAGAAACCATCACAATTTTCGCAAGTGTGATACTCGAAACCAATAACTGGAATGGCCTAGGGAAAAAGTACACACACCATTGTAATGGGGCGAGTTTCTACTTTCAGATGCAACAGGAATTCCTCGAGTTCGTCAATCCGTTCGCGAGATATGGGAGTTTGAAGTTAAGGAATGGTTGTGAGACCATCACAATTTTCGGAATTCTGATACTCGAAACCAATAACTACTACGGCCTAGGGGAAAAATGCACATACCTTTGTAATCGGGCGAGTTTCGACTTTCAGATGCAACAGGAATTTCTCGAGTTCGTCAATCCGTTCGCGAGATATGGGAAGTTTGAAGTTAAGGAATGGTTGTGAGACCATCACAATATTCGGAAGTCTGATACTCGAAACCAATAACTACTATGGCCTAGGGGAAAAATACACATACCTTTGTAATCGTGCGAGTTTCTACTTTCAGGTGCAACAGGAATTTCTCGAGCTCGTCAATCCGTTCGCGAGATATGGGAGTTTAAAGTTAAGGAATGGTTGAGAAACCATCAAAATTTTCGCAAGTCTGATACTCGAAACCAATAACTGGAACGGCCTAGGGGAAAAGTACACGCACCATTGTAATCGGTCGACTTTCTACTTTCAGATGCAACAGGAATTTCTCGAGTTCGTCAATCCGTTCGCGAGATATGGGAAGTTTGAAGTTAAGGAATGGTTGTGAGACCATCACAATTTTCGGAATTCTGATACTCGAAACCAATAACTACAAAGCCCTAGTGGAAAAATACACATACCTTTGTATTCGGGCGAGTTTATACTTTCAGATGCAACAGGAATTTCTCGAGCTCGTCAATCCGTTCGCGAGATATGGGAGTTTGAAATTAAGGAACGGTTGAGAAACCATCAAAATTTTCGCAAAACTGATACTCGAAACCAATAACTACAAAAGCCTAGGAGAAAGATACACATACCTTTGTAATCGAGCGAGTTTCTACTTTCAGATGCAACAGGAAATTCTCGAGCTCGTCAATCCGTTCGCGAGATATGGGTGTTTGAAGTTAAGGAATGGTTGAGAAACCATCAAAATTTTCGCCATTCTGATGCTAGAAACGAATAACTGGAATGACCTAGTGAAAAAGAACACACACCATTGTATTCGGTCGACTTTCTACTTTCAGATGCAACAGGAATTTCTCGAGCTCGTCAATCCGTTCGCGAGATATGGGAGTTTGAAGTTAAGGAATGGTTGAGAAACCATCAAAATTTTCGCAAGTCTGATACTCGAAACCAATAACTGGAACGGCCTAGAGGAAAAGTACACACACCAATGTAATCGGTCAAGTTTCTACTTTCGAGTGCAACAGGAATTTCTCGAGTTCGCCAATCCGTTCACGAGGTATCGGTGTTTGAAGTTAAGGAATGTTTGAGAAACCATCAAAATTTTCGCAAGTCTGATACTCGAAACCAATAACTGCTATGGCCTAGGGCAAGAATACAAATACCGTTGTAATCGGGCGAGTTTCTGCTTTTAGATGCATCAGGAATTTCTCGAGTTCGTCAATCCGTTCGCGAGACATGGGAGTTTGAAGTTAAGGAATGGTTGTGACACCATCACAATTTTCGGAAGTCTGATACTCGAAACCAATAACTACTATGGCCTAAGGGAAAAATACACATACCTTTGTAATCGGGCGAGTTTCTACTTTCAGATGCAACAGGAATTTCTCGAGTTCGTCAATCCGTTCGCGAGATATGGGAGTTTGAAGTTAAGGAATGGTTGAGAAACCATCAAAATTTTCGCAATTCTGATGCTAGAAACGAATAACTGGAATGACCTAGTGAAAAAGTACACACACCATTGTATTCGGTCGACTTTCTACTTTCAGATGCAACAGGAATTTCTCGAGCTCGTCAATCCGTTCGCGAGATATGGGAGTTTGAGGTAAGGGAATGGTTGGGAATCCACCAAAATTTTCGCAAGTCTGATACTCGAAACCAATAACTGGAACGGCCTAGGGGAAAAGTACACACACCATTGTAATCGGGCCAGTTTCTACTTTCAAGTGCAACAGGAATTTCTCGAGTTCGCCAATCCGTTAGCGAGGTATCGGAGTTTGAATTTAAGCAATGGTTGAGAAACCATCAAAATTTTCGCAAGTCTGATACTCGAAACCAATAACTACTATGGCCTAGGGGAAAAATACACATACCTTTGTAATCGGGCGAGTTTATACTTTCAGATGCAACAGGAATTTCTCGAGCTCGTCAATCGTTCGCGAGATATGGGAGTTTGAAATTAAGGAACGGTTGAGAAACCATCAAAATTTTCGCAAAACTGATACTCGAAACCAATAACTGGAATGGCCCAGGGGAAAAGTACACATACCTTTGTAATCGGGCGAGTTTCTACTTTCAGATGCAACAGGAATTTCTCGAGTTCGTCAATCCGTTCGCGAGATATGGGAGTTTGAAGTTAAGGAATGGTTGAGAAACCATAAAATTTTCGCAATTCTGATGCTAGAAACGAATAACTGGAATGACCTAGTGAAAAAGTACACTCACCATTGTATTCGGTCGACTTTCTACTTTCAGATGCAACAGGAATTTCTCGAGCTCGTCAATCCGTTCGCGAGATATGGGAGTTTGAAGTAAGGGAATGGTTGGGAATCCACCAAAATTTTCGCAAGTCTGATACTCGAAACCAATAACTGGAACGGCCTAGGGGAAAAGTACACACACCATTGTAATCGGGCCAGTTTCTACTTTCAAGTGCAACAGGAATTTCTCGAGTTCGCCAATCCGTTCGCGAGGTATCGGAGTTTGAAGTTAAGGAATGGTTGAGAAACCATCAAAATTTTCGCAAGTCTGATACTCGAAACCAATAACTACTATGGCCTAGGGGAAAAATACACATACCTTTGTAATCGGGCGAGTTTATACTTTCAGATGCAACAGGAATTTCTCGAGCTCGTCAATCGTTCGCGAGATATGGGAGTTTGAAATTAAGGAACGGTTGAGAAACCATCAAAATTTTCGCAAAACTGATACTCGAAACCAATAACTGGAATGGCCCAGGGGAAAAGTACACACACCATTGTAATGGGGCGAGTTTCTACTTTCAGATGCAACAGGAATTTCTCGAGTTCGACAATCCGTTCGCGAGATATGGGAGTTTGAAGTTAAGGAATGGTTGAGAAACCGTCACAATTTTCGCAAGTCTGATACTCGAAACCAATAACTGGAACGGCCTAGGGGAAAAGTACACACACCGTTGTAATCGGGCATGTTTCTACTTTCAAATGCAACAGGAATTTCTCGAGTTCGTCAATCCGTTCGCGAGATATGGTAGTTTGAAGTTAAGGAATGCTTGTGAAACCATCAAAATTTTCGCAAGTCTGATACTCGAAACCAATAACTACAAAGCCCTAGTGGAAAAATACACATACCTTTGTATTCGGGCGAGTTTATACTTTCAGATGCAACAGGAATTTCTCGAGCTCGTCAATCCGTTCGCGAGATATGGGAGTTTGAAGTTAAGGAACGGTTGAGAAACCATCAAAATTTTCGCAAAACTGATACTCGAAACCAATAACTGGAATGGCCTAGGGGAAAAGTACACACACCGTTGTAATGGGGCGAGTTTCTACTTTCAGATGCAACAGGAATTCCTCGAGTTCGTCAATCCGTTCGCGAGATATGGGAGTTTGAAGTTAAGGAATGGTTGAGAGACCATCACAATTTTCGCAAGTCTGATACTCGAAACCAATAACTAGTATGGCCTAGGGCAAAAATACACATACCGTTGTAATCGGACGAGTTTCTGCTTTCAGATGCAACAGGAGTTTCTCGAGTTCGTCAATCCGTTCGCGAGATATGGTAGTTTGAAGTTAAGGAATGCTTGTGAAACCATCAAAATTTTCGCAAGTCTGATACTCGAAACCAATAACTACAAAGCCCTAGTGGAAAAATACACATACCTTTGTATTCGGGCGAGTTTATACTTTCAGATGCAACAGGAATTTCTCGAGCTCGTCAATCCGTTCGCGAGATATGGGAGTTTGAAGTTAAGGAACGGTTGAGAAACCATCAAAATTTTCGCAAAACTGATACTCGAAACCAATAACTGGAATGGCCTAGGGGAAAAGTACACACACCGTTGTAATGGGGCGAGTTTCTACTTTCAGATGCAACAGGAATTCCTCGAGTTCGTCAATCCGTTCGCGAGATATGGGAGTTTGAAGTTAAGGAATGGTTGAGAGACCATCACAATTTTCGCAAGTCTGATACTCGAAACCAATAACTAGTATGGCCTAGGGCAAAAATACACATACCGTTGTAATCGGACGAGTTTCTGCTTTCAGATGCAACAGGAGTTTCTCGAGTTCGTCAATTCGTTCGCGAGATATGGGAGTTTGAAATTAAGGAAAGGTTGAGAAAACATCAAAATTTTCGCAAGTCTGATACTCGAAACCAATAACTACAAAAGCCTAGGAGAAAAATACACATACCTTTGTAATCGAGCGGGTTTCTACTTTCAGATGCAACAGGAGTTTCTCGAGTTCGTCAATTCGTTCGCGAGATATGGGAGTTTGAAATTAAGGAAAGGTTGAGATAACATCAAAATTTCGCAAGTCTGATACTCGAAACCAATAACTACAAAGCCCTGGGGGAAAAATACACATACCTTTGTAATCGGGCGAGTTTCTACTTTCAGATGCAACAGGAAATTCTCGAGCTCGTCAATCCGTTCGCGAGATATGGGTGTTTGAAGTTAAGGAATTGTTGAGAAACCATCAAAATTTTCGCAAGTCTGATACTCGAAACCAATAACTGGAATGGCCTAGGGGAAAACTGCACATACCATTCTAATGGGGCGAGTTTCTACTTTCAGATGCAACAGGAATTTCTCGAGCTCGTCAATCCGTTCGCGAGATATGGGAGTTTGAAGTGAAGGAATGGTTGAGAAACCATCAAAATTTTCGCAAGTCTGATACTCGAAACCAATAACTGGAATGGCCTAGGGGAGAATTACACACACCATTCTAATGGGGCGAGTTTCTACTTTCAGATGCAACAGGAATTTCTCGAGCTCGTCAATCCGTTCGCGAGATATGGGAGTTTGAAGTTAAGGAATGGTTGAGAAACCACCAAAATTTTCGCAAGTCTGATACTCGAAACCAATAACTGGAATGGCCTAGGGGAAAATTGCACATATCCATTCTAATGGAGCGAGTTTCTACTTTCAGATGCAACAGGAATTTCTCTTGCTCGTCAATCCGTTCGCGAGATATGGGTGTTTGAAGTTAAGGAATGGTAGAGAAACCATCAAAATTTTCGCAAGTCTGATACTCGAAACCAATAACTGGAATGGCCTAGGGGAAAATTACACACACCATTCTAATGGGGCGAGTTTCTACTTTCAGATGCAACAGGAATTTCTCGAGCTCGTCAATCCGTTCGCGAGATATGGGAGTTTGAAGTTAAGGAATGGTTGAGAAACCACCAAAATTTTCGCAAGTCTGATACTCGAAACCAATAACTGGAACGGCCTACAGGAAAAATACAAACACCAATGTAATCGGGCCAGTTTCTACTTTCAAGTGCAACAGGAATTTCACGAGTTCGCCAATCCGTTCGCGAGGTATGGGAGTTTGAAGTTAAGGAATGGTTGAGAAACCATCAAAATTTTCGCAAGTCTGATACTCGAAACAAATGACTACTATGGCCCAGGGGGAAAATACACATACCTTTATAATCGGGCGAGTTTCTGCTTTCAGAAGCAATAGGAAATTCTCGAGTTCGTCAATCCGTTCGCGAGATATGTAAGTGTGAAGTTAAGGAGTGGTTGAGAAACCATCTAAATTTTCGCAAGTCTGATACTCGAAACCAACAACTGGAATGGCCTACGGGAACAGTACACATACCATTGTAATCGGGCGAGTTTCTACTTTCAGATGCAACAGGAATTTCTCGAGTTCGTCAGTCCGTCCGCGAGATATGGGAGTTTGAAATTAAGGAACGGTTGGGAAACCATCAAAATTTTCGCAAAGCTGATACTCGAAACCAATAACTACTATGGCCTAGGGCAAAAATGCACATACCGTTGTAATCGGGCGAGTTTCTGCTTTCAGAAGCAATAGGAAATTCTCGAGTTCGTCAATCCGTTCGCGAGATATGTAAGTGTGAAGTTAAGGAATGGTTGAGAAACCATCAAAATTATCCCAAGTGTGATACTCGAAACCAATAACTGGAATGGCCTAGGGCAAAAATACACATACGGTTGTAATCGGGCGAGCTTCTGCTTTCAGATGCAATAGGAAATTCTCGAGTTCGTCAATCCGTTCGCGAGATATGGAAGTTTGAAGTTAAGGAATGATTGAGAAACCATCAAAATTTTCGCAAGTCTGATACTCGAATCCAATAACTACTATGGCCTAGGGCAAAAATGCACATACCGTTGTAATCGGGCGAGTTTCTACTTTCAGGTGCAACAGGAATTTCTCGAGTTCGTCAAACCGTTTGCGAGAAATGGGAGTTTGAAGTTAAGGAATGCTTGAGAAACCATCAAAATTTTCGCTAGTCTGATACTCGAAACCAATAACTACAATGGCCTAGGGGAAAAATACACATACCGTTGTAATCGGGCGAGTTTCTACTTTCAAATGCAACAGGAATTTCTCGAGTTCGTCAATCCGTTCGCGAGATATGGGAGTTTGAAGTAAAGGAATGGTTGAGAAACCATCAAAATTTTCGCAAGTGTGACACTCGAAACCAATAACTATAATAAAATGCCCTAGGGGAAAAATACACATACCGTTGTAATCGGGCGAGTTTCTGCTTTCAGATGCAGTAGGAAATTCTCGACTTCGTCAATCCGTTCGCGAGATATGTAAGTGTGAAGTTAAGGAATGGTTGAGAAACCATCAAAATTTTCGCAAGTCTGATACTCGAAACCAATAACTACAATGGCCTAGGGGAAAAATACACATACCGTTGTAATCGGGCGAGTTTCTACTTTCAGATGCAATAGGAAATTCTCGAGTTCGTCAATCCGTTCGCGAGATATGTAAGTGTGGAGTTAAACAATGGTTGAGAAACCATCAAAATTTTCGCAAGTCTGATACACGAAACCAATAACTACTATGGCCTAGGGGAAAAATACACATACCTTTGTAATCGAGCGAGTTTCTGCTTTCAGATGCAATAGGAAATTCTCGAGTTCGTCATTCCGTTCGCGAGATATGGAAGTGTGAAGTTAAGGAATGGATGAGAAACCATCAAAATTTTCGCTAGTCTGATACTCGAAACCAATAACTACAATGGCCTAGGGGAAAAATACACATACCGTTGTAATCGGGAGAGTTTCTATTTTCAGATGCAACAGGAATTTCTCGAGTTCGTCTATCCGTTCGCGAGATATGGGAGTTTGAAGTTAAGGAATGGTTGAGAAACCATCAAAATTTTCGCAAGTCTGATACACGAAACCAATAACTACAATGGCCTAGGGGAAAAATACACATACCGTTGTAATCGGGCGAGTTTCTACTTTCAGATGCAACAGGAATTTCTCGAGTTCGTCAATCCGTTCGCGAGATATGGGAGTTTGAAGTTAAGGAATGCTTGAGAAACCATCAAAATTTTCGCAAGTCTGATACTCGAAACCAATAACTACTATGGCCTAGGACAAAAATGCATATACCGTTGTAATCGGGCGAGTTTCTGCTTTCACATGCAATAGGAAATTCTCGAGTTCGGCAATCCGTTCGCGAGATATGTAAGTGTGAAGTTAAGGAATGTTTGAGAAACCATCAAAATTATCGCAAGTCTGATACTCGAAACCAACAACTGGAATGGCCTACGGGAAAAGTACACATACCATTGTAATCGGGCGAGTTTCTACCATCAGATGCAACAGGAATTTCTCGAGTTCGTCAGTCCGTCCGCGAGAAATGGGAGTTTGAAGTTAAGGAATGGTTGAGAAACCATCAAAATTTTCGCAAGTCTGATACTCGAAACCAATAACTACAATGGCCTAGGGGAAAAATACACATACCGTTGTAATCGGGCGAGTTTCTACTTTCAGATGCAACAGGAATTTCTCGAGTTCGTCTATCCGTTCGCGAGATATGGGAGTTTGAAGTTAAGGAATGGTTGAGAAACCATCAAAATTATCCCAAGTGTGATACTCGAAACCAATAACTGGAATGGCCTAGGGCAAAAATACACATACGGTTGTAATCGGGCGAGCTTCTGCTTTCAGATGCAATAGGAAATTCTCGAGTTCGTCAATCCGTTCGCGAGATATGGAAGTTTGAAGTTAAGGAATGATTGAGAAACCATCAAAATTTTCGCAAGTCTGATACTCGAATCCAATAACTACTATGGCCTAGGGCAAAAATGCACATACCGTTGTAATCGGGCGAGTTTCTACTTTCAGGTGCAACAGGAATTTCTCGAGTTCGTCAAACCGTTTGCGAGAAATGGGAGTTTGAAGTTAAGGAATGCTTGAGAAACCATCAAAATTTTCGCTAGTCTGATACTCGAAACCAATAACTACAATGGCCTAGGGGAAAAATACACATACCGTTGTAATCGGGCGAGTTTCTACTTTCAAATGCAACAGGAATTTCTCGAGTTCGTCAATCCGTTCGCGAGATATGGGAGTTTGAAGTAAAGGAATGGTTGAGAAACCATCAAAATTTTCGCAAGTGTGACACTCGAAACCAATAACTATAATAAAATGCCCTAGGGGAAAAATACACATACCGTTGTAATCGGGCGAGTTTCTGCTTTCAGATGCAATAGGAAATTCTCGACTTCGTCAATCCGTTCGCGAGATATGTAAGTGTGAAGTTAAGGAATGGTTGAGAAACCATCAAAATTTTCGCAAGTCTGATACTCGAAACCAATAACTACAATGGCCTAGGGGAAAAATACACATACCGTTGTAATCGGGCGAGTTTCTACTTTCAGATGCAATAGGAAATTCTCGAGTTCGTCAATCCGTTCGCGAGATATGTAAGTGTGGAGTTAAACAATGGTTGAGAAACCATCAAAATTTTCGCAAGTCTGATACACGAAACCAATAACTACTATGGCCTAGGGGAAAAATACACATACCTTTGTAATCGAGCGAGTTTCTGCTTTCAGATGCAATAGGAAATTCTCGAGTTCGTCAATCCGTTCGCGAGATATGGAAGTGTGAAGTTAAGGAATGGATGAGAAACCATCAAAATTTTCGCTAGTCTGATACTCGAAACCAATAACAACAATGGCCTAGGGGAAAAATACACATACCGTTGTAATCGGGCGAGTTTCTACTTTCAGATGCAACAGGAATTTCTCGAGTTCGTCAATCCGTTCGCGAGATATGGGAGTTTGAAGTTAAGGAATGCTTGAGAAACCATCAAAATTTTCGCAAGTCTGATACTCGAAACAAATAACTACTATGGCCCAGGGGAAAAATACACATACCTTTATAATCGGGCGAGTTTCTGCTTTCAGTTGCAATAGGAAATTCTCGAGTTCGTCAATCCGTTCGCGAGATATGGAAGTGTGAAGTTAAGGAATGGATGAGAAACCATCAAAATTTTCGCAAGTCTGATACACGAAACCAATAACTACAATGGCCTAGGGGAAAAATACACATACCTTTGTAATCGAGCGAGTTTCTGCTTTCAGATGCAATAGGAAATTCTCGAGTTCGTCAATCCGTTCGCGAGATATGGAAGTGTGAAGTTAAGGAATGGATGAGAAACCATCAAAATTTTCGCTAGTCTGATACTCGAAACCAATAACAACAATGGCCTAGGGGAAAAATACACATACCATTGTAATCGGGCGAGTTTCTACTTTCAGATGCAATAGGAAATTCTCGAGTTCGTCAATCCGTTCGCGAGATATGTAAGTGTGGAGTTAAACAATGGTTGAGAAACCATCAAAATTTTCGCAAGTCTGATACTCGAACCAATAATTACTATGGCCCAGGGGAAAAATACATATACCTTTATAATCGGGCGAGTTTCTGCTTTCAGTTGCAATAGGAAATTCTCGAGTTCGTCAATCCGTTCGCGAGATATGTAAGTGTGAAGTTAAGGAGTGGTTGAGAAACCATCTAAATTATCGCAAGTCTGATACTCGAAACCAATAACTGGAATGGCCTAGGGGAAAAGTACGCATACCGTTGTAATCGGGCGAGTTTATACTTCCACATGCAACAGGAATTTCTCGAGTTCGTCAATCCGTTCGCGAGATATGGGAGTTTGAAGTTAAGGAATGGCTGAGAAATCATCAAAATTTTCGCAAGTCTGATACTCGAAACCAATAACTACAATGGCCTAGGGGAAAAATACACATACCGTTGTAATCGGGCGAGTTTCTACTTTCAGATGCAACAGGAATTTCTCGAGTTCGTCAATCCGTTCGCGAGATATGGGAGTTTGAAGTTAAGGAATGCTTGAGAAACCATCAAAATTTTCGCAAGTCTGATACTCGAAACAAATAACTACTATGGCCCAGGGGAAAAATACACATACCTTTATAATCGGGCGAGTTTCTGCTTTCAGTTGCAATAGGAAATTCTCGAGTTCGTCAATCCGTTCGCGAGATATGTAAGTGTGAAGTTAAGGAGTGGTTGAGAAACCATCTAAATTATCGCAAGTCTGATACTCGAAACCAATAACTGGAATGGCCTAGGGGAAAAGTACGCATACCGTTGTAATCGGGCGAGTTTATACTTCCACATGCAACAGGAATTTCTCGAGTTCGTCAATCCGTTCGCGAGATATGGGAGTTTGAAGTTAAGGAATGGCTGAGAAATCATCAAAATTTTCGCAAGTCTGATACTCGAAACAAATAACTGGAATTGCCTAGGGCAAAAATACACATAGCGTTCTAATCGGGCGAGTTTCTACTTTCAAATGCAACAGGAATTTCTCGAGTTCGTCAATCCGTTCGCGAGATATGGGAGTTTGAAGTTAAGGAATGGTTGAGAAACCATCAAAATTTTCGCAAGTCTGATACTCGAAACAAGTAACTACTATGGCCCAGGGGAAAAGTACACATACCATTGTAATCGGTCGAATTTCTACTTTCAGATGCAACAGGAACTTCTCGAATTCGTCAATCCGTTCGCGAGAAATGGGAGTTTGAAGTTAAGGAATGATTGAGAAACCATCAAAATTTTCGCAAGTCTGATACTCGAAACAAATAACTACTATGGCCCAGGGGAAAAATACACATACCTTTATAATCGGGCGAGTTTCTGCTTTCAGTTGCAATAGGAAATTCTCGAGTTCGTCAATCCGTTCGCGAGATATGTAAGTGTGAAGTTAAGGAGTGGTTGAGAAACCATCTAAATTATCGCAAGTCTGATACTCGAAACCAATAACTGGAATGGCCTAGGGGAAAAGTACGCATACCGTTGTAATCGGGCGAGTTTATACTTCCACATGCAACAGGAATTTCTCGAGTTCGTCAATCCGTTCGCGAGATATGGGAGTTTGAAGTTAAGGAATGGCTGAGAAATCATCAAAATTTTCGCAAGTCTGATACTCGAAACAAATAACTGGAATTGCCTAGGGCAAAAATACACATACGGTTGTAATCGGGCGAGTTTCTGCTTTCAGATGCAATAGGAAATTCTCGAGTTCGTCAATCCGTTCGCGAGATATGGAAGTTTGAAGTTAAGGAATGATTGAGAAACCATCAAAATTTTCGCAAGTCTGATACTCGAAACCAATAACTGGAATGGCCTAGGGGAAAAGTACACATACCATTGTAATCGGTCGAATTTCTACTTTCAGATGCAACAGGAACTTCTCGAATTCGTCAATCCGTTCGCGAGAAATGGGAGTTTGAAGTTAAGGAATGATTGAGAAACCATCAAAATTTTCGCAAGTCTGATACTCGAATCCAATAACTACTATGGCCTAGGGCAAAAATGCACATACCGTTGTAACCGGGCGAGTTTCGGCTATCAGGTGCAATAGGAAATTCTCGAGTTCGTCAATCCTTTCGCGAGATATGTAAGTGTGAAGTTAAGGAATGGTTGAGAAACCATCAAAATTATCGCAAGTCTGATACTCGAAACCAATAACTGGAGTGGCCTAGGGGAAAAGTACACATACCATTGTAATCGGGCGAGTTTCTACTTTCAGATGCAACAGGAATTTCGCGAGTTCGTCAATCCGTTCGCGAGAAATGGGAGTTTGAAGTTAGGGAATGCTTGAGAAACCATCAAAATTTTCGCAAGTCTGATACTCGAAACAAATAACTACTATGGCCTAGGGCAAAAATGCACATACCGTTGTAACCGGGCGAGTTACTACTTTCAGATGCAACAGGAATTTCTCGAGTTCGTCAATCCGTTCGCGAGATGTGGGAGTTTGAAGTTAAGGAATGGTTTAGAAACCATCAAAATTTTCGCAAGTCTGATACTCGAAACCAATAACTACAATGGCCTAGGGGAAAAATACACATACCTTTGTAATCGGGCGAGTTTCTACTTTCAAATGCAACAGGAATTTCTCGAGTTCGTCAATCCGTTCGCGAGATATGGGAGTTTGAAGTTAAGGAATGGTTGAGAAACCATCAAAATTTTCGCAAGTCTGATACTCGAAACAAATGACTACTATGGCCCAGGGGGAAAATACACATACCTTTATAATCGGGCGAGTTTCTGCTTTCAGAAGCAATAGGAAATTCTCGAGTTCGTCAATCCGTTCGCGAGATATGTAAGTGTGAAGTTAAGGAGTGGTTGAGAAACCATCTAAATTTTCGCAAGTCTGATACTCGAAACCAACAACTGGAATGGCCTACGGGAAGAGTACACATACCATTGTAATCGGGCGAGTTTCTACTTTCAGATGCAACAGGAATTTCTCGAGTTCGTCAGTCCGTCCGCGAGATATGTAAGTGTGAAGTTAAGGAATGGTTGAGAAACCATCAAAATTATCGCAAGTGTGATACTCGAAACCAATAACTGGAATGGCCTAGGGCAAAAATACACATACGGTTGTAATCGGGCGAGCTTCTGCTTTCAGATGCAATAGGAAATTCTCGAGTTCGTCAATCCGTTCGCGAGATATGGAAGTTTGAAGTTAAGGAATGATTGAGAAACCATCAAAATTTTCGCAAGTCTGATACTCGAAACGAACAACTGGAATGGCCTACGGGAAAAGTACACATACCATTGTAACCGGGCGAGTTACTACTTTCAGATGCAACAGGAATTTCTCGAGTTCGTCAATCCGTTCGCGAGATGTGGGAGTTTGAAGTTAAGGAATGGTTTAGAAACCATCAAAATTTTCGCAAGTCTGATACTCGAAACCAATAACTACAATGGCCCATGGGAAAAATACACATACCGTTGTAATCGGGCGAGTTTCTACTTTCAGATGCAACAGGAATTTCTCGAGTTCGTCAGTCCGTCCGCGAGAAATGGGAGTTTGAAGTTAAGGAATGGTTGAGAAACCATCAAAATTTTCGCAAGTCTGATACTCGAAACCAATAACTACAATGGCCTAGGGGAAAAATACACATACCTTTGTAATCGGGCGAGTTTCTACTTTCAAATGCAACAGGAATTTCTCGAGTTCGTCAATCCGTTCGCGAGATATGGGAGTTTGAAGTTAAGGAATGGTTGAGAAACCATCAAAATTTTCGCAAGTCTGATACTCGAAACAAATGACTACTATGGCCCAGGGGGAAAATACACATACCTTTATAATCGGGCGAGTTTCTGCTTTCAGAAGCAATAGGAAATTCTCGAGTTCGTCAATCCGTTCGCGAGATATGTAAGTGTGAAGTTAAGGAGTGGTTGAGAAACCATCTAAATTTTCGCAAGTCTGATACTCGAAACCAACAACTGGAATGGCCTACGGGAAGAGTACACATACCATTGTAATCGGGCGAGTTTCTACTTTCAGATGCAACAGGAATTTCTCGAGTTCGTCAGTCCGTCCGCGAGATATGTAAGTGTGAAGTTAAGGAATGGTTGAGAAACCATCAAAATTATCGCAAGTGTGATACTCGAAACCAATAACTGGAATGGCCTAGGGCAAAAATACACATACGGTTGTAATCGGGCGAGCTTCTGCTTTCAGATGCAATAGGAAATTCTCGAGTTCGTCAATCCGTTCGCGAGATATGGAAGTTTGAAGTTAAGGAATGATTGAGAAACCATCAAAATTTTCGCAAGTCTGATACTCGAAACGAACAACTGGAATGGCCTACGGGAAAAGTACACATACCATTGTAATCGGGCGAGTTTCTACTTTCAGATGCAACAGGAATTTCTCGAGTTCGTCAGTCCGTCCGCGAGATATGTAAGTGTGAAGTTAAGGAATGGTTGAGAAACCATCAAAATTATCGCAAGTGTGATACTCGAAACCAATAACTGGAATGGCCTAGGGTAAAAATACACATACGGTTGTAATCGGGCGAGCTTCTGCTTTCATATGCAATAGGAAATTCTCGAGTTCGTCAATCCGTTCGCGAGATATGGAAGTTTGAAGTTAAGGAATGATTGAGAAACCATCAAAATTTTCGCAAGTCTGATACTCGAAACCAATAACTGGAATGGCCTAGGGGAAAAGTACACATACCATTGTAACCGGGCGAGTTACTACTTTCAGATGCAACAGGAATTTCTCGAGTTCGTCAATCCGTTCGCGAGATGTGGGAGTTTGAAGTTAAGGAATGGTTTAGAAACCATCAAAATTTTCGCAAGTCTGATACTCGAAACCAATAACTACAATGGCCCATGGGAAAAATACACATACCGTTGTAATCGGGCGAGTTTCTACTTTCAGATGCAACAGGAATTTCTCGAGTTCGTCAGTCCGTCCGCGAGAAATGGGAGTTTGAAGTTAAGGAATGGTTGAGAAGCCATCAAAATTTTCGCAAGTCTGATACTCGAAACCAATAACTACAATGGCCTAGGGGAAAAATACACATACCTTTGTAATCGGGCGAGTTTCTACTTTCAAATGCAACAGGAATTTCTCGAGTTCGTCAATCCGTTCGCGAGATATGGGAGTTTGAAGTTAAGGAATGGTTGAGAAACCATCAAAATTTTCGCAAGTCTGATACTCGAAACAAATGACTACTATGGCCCAGGGGGAAAATACACATACCTTTATAATCGGGCGAGTTTCTGCTTTCAGAAGCAATAGGAAATTCTCGAGTTCGTCAATCCGTTCGCGAGATATGTAAGTGTGAAGTTCAGGAGTGGTTGAGAAACCATCTAAATTTTCGCAAGTCTGATACTCGAAACCAACAACTGGAATGGCCTACGGGAAGAGTACACATACCATTGTAATCGGGCGAGTTTCTACTTTCAGATGCAACAGGAATTTCTCGAGTTCGTCAGTCCGTCCGCGAGATATGTAAGTGTGAAGTTAAGGAATGGTTGAGAAACCATCAAAATTATCGCAAGTGTGATACTCGAAACCAATAACTGGAATGGCCTAGGGCAAAAATACACATACGGTTGTAATCGGGCGAGCTTCTGCTTTCAGATGCAATAGGAAATTCTCGAGTTCGTCAATCCGTTCGCGAGATATGGAAGTTTGAAGTTAAGGAATGATTGAGAAACCATCAAAATTTTCGCAAGTCTGATACTCGAAACGAACAACTGGAATGGCCTACGGGAAAAGTACACATACCATTGTAATCGGGCGAGTTTCTACTTTCAGATGCAACAGGAATTTCTCGAGTTCGTCAGTCCGTCCGCGAGATATGTAAGTGTGAAGTTAAGGAATGGTTGAGAAACCGTCAAAATTATCGCAAGTGTGATACTCGAAACCAATAACTGGAATGGCCTAGGGCAAAAATACACATACGGTTGTAATCGGGCGAGCTTCTGCTTTCATATGCAATAGGAAATTCTCGAGTTCGTCAATCCGTTCGCGAGATATGGAAGTTTGAAGTTAAGGAATGATTGAGAAACCATCAAAATTTTCGCAAGTCTGATACTCGAAACCAATAACTGGAATGGCCTAGGGGAAAAGTACACATACCATTGTAATCGGTCGAATTTCTACTTTCAGATGCAACAGGAACTTCTCGAATTCGTCAATCCGTTCGCGAGAAATGGGAGTTTGAAGTTAAGGAATGATTGAGAAACCATCAAAATTTGCGCAAGTCTGATACTCGAATCCAATAACTACTATGGCCTAGGGCAAAAATGCACGTACCGTTGTAACCGGGCGAGTTTCGGCTATCAGGTGCAATAGGAAATTCTCGAGTTCGTCAATCCTTTCGCGAGATATGTAAGTGTGAAGTTAAGGAATGGTTGAGAAACCATCAAAATTATCGCAAGTCTGATACTCGAAACCAATAACTGGAGTGGCCTAGGGGAAAAGTACACATACCATTGTAATCGGGCGAGTTTCTACTTTCAGATGCAACAGGAATTTCGCGAGTTCGTCAATCCGTTCGCGAGAAATGGGAGTTTGAAGTTAGGGAATGCTTGAGAAACCATCAAAATTTTCGCAAGTCTGATACTCGAAACAAATAACTACTATGGCCTAGGGCAAAAATGCACATACCGTTGTAACCGGGCGAGTTACTACTTTCAGATGCAATAGGAAATTCTCGAGTTCGTCAATCCGTTCGGGAGATATGTAAGTGTGGAGTTAAGGAATGGTTGAGAAACCATCAAAATTTTCGCAAGTCTGATACACGAAACCAATAACTACAATGGCCTAGGGGAAAAATACACATACCGTTGTAATCGGGCGAGTTTATACTTCCACATGCAACAGGAATTTCTCGAGTTCGTCAGTCCGTCCGCGAGATATGTAAGTGTGAAGTTAAGGAATGGTTGAGAAACCATCAAAATTATCGCAAGTGTGATACTCGAAACCAATAACTGGAATGGCCTAGGGGAAAAGTACACATACCGTTGTAATCGGGCGAGTTTCTACTTTCAGATGCAATAGGAAATTCTCGAGTTCGTCAATCCGTTCGGGAGATATGTAAGTGTGGAGTTAAGGAATGGTTGAGAAACCATCAAAATTTTCGCAAGTCTGATACACGAAACCAATAACTACAATGGCCTAGGGGAAAAATACACATACCGTTGTAATCGGGCGAGTTTATACTTCCACATGCAACAGGAATTTCTCGAGTTCGTCAATCCGTTCGCGAGATATGGGAGTTTGAAGTTAAGGAATGGTTGAGAAACCATCAAAATTTTCGCAAGTGTGATACTCGAAACCAATAACTACAATGCCCTAGGGGAAAAATGCACATACCGTTGTAATCGGGCATGTTTCTGCTTTCAGATGCAATAGGAAATTCTCGACTTCGTCAATCCGTTCGCGAGATATGTAAGTGTGAAATTAAGGAATGGTTGAGAAACCATCAAAATTTTCGCAAGTCTGATACTCGAAACCAATAACTACAATGGCGTAGGGGAAAAATACACATACCTTTGTAATCAAGCGAGTTTCTGCTTTCAGATGCAATAGGAATTTCTCGAGTTCGTCAATCCATTCGCGAGAAATGGGAGTTTGAATTTAAGGAATGGTTGAGAAACCATCAAAATTTTCGCAAGTCTGATACTCGAAACCAATAACTACAATGGCCTAGGGGAAAAATACACATACCGTTGTAATCGGGCGAGTTACTACTTTCAGATGCAACAGGAATTTCTCGAGTTCGTCAATCCGTTCGCGAGATATGGGAGTTTGAAGTTAAGGAATGCTTGAGAAACCATCAAAATTTTCGCAAGTCTGATACTCGAATCCAATAACTAGTATGTCCTAGGGCAAAAATGCACATACCGTTGTAACCGGGCGAGTTTCTGCTTTCAGATGCAATAGGAAATTCTCGAGTTCGTCAATCCGTTCGCGAGATATGGATGTTTGAAGTTAAAGAATGATTGAGAAACCATCAAAATTTTCGCAAGTCTGACTCGAAACCAATAACTACAATGGCCTAGGGGAAAAATACACATACCGTTGTAATCGCGCGAGTTTCTACTTTCAGATGCAACAGGAATTTCTCGAGTTCGTCAATCCGTTCGCCAGATATGGGAGTTTGAAGTTAAGGAATGCTTGAGAAATCATCAAAATTTTCGCAAGTCTGATACTCGAATCCAATAACTACTATGGCCTAGGGCAAAAATGCACATACCGTTGTAACCGAGCGAGTTTCGGCTATCAGGTGCAATAGGAAATTCTCGAGTTCGTCAATCCTTTCGCGAGATATGTAATTGTGAAGTTAAGGAATGGTTGAGAATCCATCAAAATTATCGCAAGTCTGATACTCGAAACCAATAACTGGAGTGGCCTAGGGGAAAAGTACACATACCATTGTAATCGGGCGAGTTTCAACTTTCAGATGCAACAGGAATTTCTCGAGTTCGTCAATCCGTTCGCGAGAAATGGGAGTTTGAAGTTAGGGAATGCTTGAGAAACCATCAAAATTTTCGCAAGTCTGATACTCGAAACAAATAACTACTATGGCCTAGGGCAAAAATGCACATACCGTTGTAACCGGGCGAGTTTCTGCTTTCAGATGCAATAGGAAATTCTCGAGTTCGTCAATCCGTTCGCGAGATATGTAAGTGTGAACTTAAGGAGTGGTTGAGAAACCATCTAACTTATCGCAAGTCTGATACTCGAAACCAACAACTGGAATGGCCTACGGGAAAAGTACACATACCATTGTAATCGGGCGAGTTTCAACTTTCAGATGCAACAGGAATTTCTCGAGTTCGTCAATCCGTCCGCGAGATATGTAAGTGTGAAGTTAAGGAATGGTTGAGAAACCATCAAAATTATCGCAAGTGTGATACTCCAAACCAATAACTGGACTGGCCTAGGGGAAAAGTACACATACCATTGTAATCGAGCGAGTATCTACTTTCAGATGCAACAGGAACTTCTCGAGTTCGTCAATCCGTTCGCGAGAAATGGGAGTTTGAAGTTAAGGAATGATTGAGAAACCATCAAAATTTTCGCAAGTCTGATACTCGAAACAAATAACTACTATGGCCTAGGGCAAAAATGCACATACCGTTGTAAACGGGCGAGTTTCTGCTTTCAGATGCAATAGGAAATTCTCGAGTTCGTCAATCCGTTCGCGAGATATGTAAGTGTGAATTTAAGGAATGTTTGAGAAACCATCAAAATTATCGCAAGTCTGATACTCGAAACCAACAACTGGAATGGCCTACGGGAAAAGTACACATACCATTGTAATCGGGCGAGTTTCTACTTTCAGGTACAACAGGAATTTCTCGAGTTCGTCAGTCCGTCCGCGAGAAATGGGAGTTTGAAGTTAAGGAATGGTTGAGAAACCATCAAAATTTTCGCAAGTCTGATACTCGAAACCAATAACTACAATGGCCTAGGGGAAAAATACACATACCGTTGTAATCGGGCGAGTTTCTACTTTCAGATGCAATAGGAAATTCTCGAGTTCGTCAATCCGTTCGGGAGATATGTAAGTGTGGAGTTAAGGAATGGTTGAGAAACCATCAAAATTTTCGCAAGTCTGATACACGAAACCAATAACTACAATGGCCTAGGGGAAAAATACACATACCGTTGTAATCGGGCGAGCTTATACTTCCACATGCAACAGGAATTTCTCGAGTTCGTCAATCCGTTCGCGAGATATGGGAGTTTGAAGTTAAGGAATGGCTGAGAAATCATCAAAATTTTCGCAAGTCTGATACTCGAAACAAATAACTGGAATGGCCTAGGGCAAAAATACACATACGGTTGTAATCGGGCGAGTTTCTGCTTTCAGATGCAATAGGAAATTCTCGAGTTCGTCAATCCGTTCGCGAGATATGGAAGTTTGAAGTTAAGGAATGATTGAGAAACCATCAAAATTTACGCAAGTCTGATACTCGAAACCAATAACTGGAATGGCCTAGGGGAAAAGTACACATACCATTGTAATCGGTCGAATTTCTACTTTCAGATGCAACAGGAACTTCTCGAATTCGTCAATCCGTTCGCGAGAAATGGGAGTTTGAAGTTAAGGAATGATTGAGAAACCATCAAAATTTTCGCAAGTCTGATACTCGAATCCAATAACTACTATGGCCTAGGGCAAAAATGCACATACCGTTGTAACCGGGCGAGTTTCGGCTATCAGGTGCAATAGGAAATTCTCGAGTTCGTCAATCCTTTCGCGAGATATGTAAGTGTGAAGTTAAGGAATGGTTGAGAAACCATCAAAATTATCGCAAGTCTGATACTCGAAACCAATAACTGGAGTGGCCTAGGGGAAAAGTACACATACCATTGTAATCGGGCGAGTTTCTACTTTCAGATGCAACAGGAATTTCTCGAGTTCGTCAATCCGTTCGCGAGAAATGGGAGTTTGAAGTTAGGGAATGCTTGAGAAACCATCAAAATTTTCGCAAGTCTGATACTCGAAACAAATAACTACTATGGCCTAGGGCAAAAATGCACATACCGTTGTAACCGGGCGAGTTTCTGCTTTCAGATGCAATAGGAAATTCTCGAGTTCGTCAATCCGTTCGCGAGATATGTAAGTGTGAAGTTAAGGAGTGGTTGAGAAACCATCTAACTTATCGCAAGTCTGATACTCGAAACCAACAACTGGAATGGCCTACGGGAAAAGTACACATACCATTGTAATCGGGCGAGTTTCAACTTTCAGATGCAACAGGAATTTCTCGAGTTCGTCAATCCGTCCGCGAGATATGTAAGTGTGAAGTTAAGGAATGGTTGAGAAACCATCAAAATTATCGCAAGTGTGATACTCCAAACCAATAACTGGACTGGCCTAGGGGAAAAGTACACATACCATTGTAATCGGGCGAGTTTCTACTTTCAGATGCAACAGGAACTTCTCGAATTCGTCAATCCGTTCGCGAGAAATGGGAGTTTGAAGTTAAGGAATGATTGAGAAACCATCAAAATTTTCGCAAGTCTGATACTCGAATCCAATAACTACTATGGCCTAGGGCAAAAATGCACATACCGTTGTAACCGGGCGAGTTTCGGCTATCAGGTGCAATAGGAAATTCTCGAGTTCGTCAATCCTTTCGCGAGATATGTAAGTGTGAAGTTAAGGAGTGGTTGAGAAACCATCTAACTTATCGCAAGTCTGATACTCGAAACCAACAACTGGAATGGCCTACGGGAAAAGTACACATACCATTGTAATCGGGCGAGTTTCAACTTTCAGATGCAACAGGAATTTCTCGAGTTCGTCAATCCGTCCGCGAGATATGTAAGTGTGAAGTTAAGGAATGGTTGAGAAACCATCAAAATTATCGCAAGTGTGATACTCCAAACCAATAACTGGACTGGCCTAGGGGAAAAGTACACATACCATTGTAATCGGGCGAGTTTCTACTTTCAGATGCAACAGGAACTTCTCGAATTCGTCAATCCGTTCGCGAGAAATGGGAGTTTGAAGTTAAGGAATGATTGAGAAACCATCAAAATTTTCGCAAGTCTGATACTCGAATCCAATAACTACTATGGCCTAGGGCAAAAATGCACATACCGTTGTAACCGGGCGAGTTTCGGCTATCAGGTGCAATAGGAAATTCTCGAGTTCGTCAATCCTTTCGCGAGATATGTAAGTGTGAAGTTATGGAATGGTTGAGAAACCATCAAAATTATCGCAAGTCTGATACTCGAAACCAATAACTGGAGTGGCCTAGGGGAAAAGTACACATACCATTGTAATCGGGCGAGTTTCTACTTTCAGATGCAACAGGAATTTCTCGAGTTCGTCAATCCGTTCGCGAGAAATGGGAGTTTGAAGTTAGGGAATGCTTGAGATACCATCAAAATTTTCGCAAGTCTGATACTCGAAACAAATAACTACTATGGCCTAGGGCAAAAATGCACATACCGTTGTAACCGGGCGAGTTTCTGCTTTCAGATGCAATAGGAAATTCTCGAGTTCGTCAATCCGTTCGCGAGATATGTAAGTGTGAACTTAAGGAATGTTTGAGAAACCATCAAAATTATCGCAAGTCTGATACTCGAAACCAACAACTGGAATGGCCTACGGGAAAAGTACACATACCATTGTAATCGGGCGAGTTTCTACTTTCAGGTGCAACAGGAATTTCTCGAGTTCGTCAGTCCGTCCGCGAGAAATGGGAGTTTGAAGTTAAGGAATGGTTGAGAAACCATCAAAATTTTCGCAAGTCTGATACACGAAACCAATAACTACAATGGCCTAGGGGAAAAATACACATACCGTTGTAATCGGGCGAGTTTATACTTCCACATGCAACAGGAATTTCTCGAGTTCGTCAATCCGTTCGCGAGATATGGGAGTTTGAAGTTAAGGAATGGCTGAGAAATCATCAAAATTTTCGCAAGTCTGACTCGAAACCAATAACTACAATGGCCTAGGGGAAAAATACACATACCGTTGTAATCGGGCGAGATTCTACTTTCAAATGCAACAGGAATTTCTCGAGTTCGTCAATCCGTTCGCGAGATATGTAAGTGTGAAATTAAGGAATGGTTGAGAAACCATCAAAATTTTCGCAAGTCTGATACTCGAAACCAATAACTACAATGGCGTAGGGGAAAAATACACATACCTTTGTAATCGAGCGAGTTTCTGCTTTCAGATGCAATAGGAATTTCTCGAGTTCGTCAATCCGTTCGCGAGATATGTAAGTGTGAAGTTAAGGAGTGGTTGAGAAACCATCTAACTTATCGCAAGTCTGATACTCGAAACCAACAACTGGAATGGCCTACGGGAAAAGTACACATACCATTGTAATCGGGCGAGTTTCAACTTTCAGATGCAACAGGAATTTCTCGAGTTCGTCAATCCGTCCGCGAGATATGTAAGTGTGAAGTTAAGGAATGGTTGAGAAACCATCAAAATTATCGCAAGTGTGATACTCCAAACCAATAACTGGACTGGCCTAGGGGAAAAGTACGCATACCATTGTAATCGAGCGAGTATCTACTTTCAGATGCAACAGGAACTTCTCGAGTTCGTCAATCCGTTCGCGAGAAATGGGAGCTTGAAGTTAAGGAATGGTTGAGAAACCATCAAAATTTTCGCTGGTATAATACTCGAAACCAATAACTGGAATGGCCTAGGGGAAAAGTACACACACCATTGTAATCGGGCGGGTTTCTACTTTCAGATACAACAGGAATATCTCGAGTTCGTCTATGCGTTCGCGAGATATGGGAGTTTGAAGTTAAGGTATGGCTGAGAAATCATCAAAATTTTCGCAAGTCTGAAACTCGAATCCTATAACTATTATGGCCTTGGGCAAAAATACACATACCGTTTTAATCGGGCGAGTTTCGGCTTTCAGATGCAATAGGAAATTCTCGAGTTCGTCAATCCGTTCGCGAGATATGGATGTTTGAAGTTAAAGAATGATTGAGAAACCATCAAAATTTTCGCAAGTCTGATACTCGAAACCAATAACTGGAATGGCCTAGGGGAAAAGTACACACACCATTGTAATCTTGCGGGTTTCTACTTTCAGATGCAGTAGGAATTTCTCGAGTTCGTCTTTCCGTTCGCGAGATATGGGAGTTTGAAGTTAAAGAATGGTTGAGAAACCAACAAAATTTTCCTTGGGTCTGATACTCGAAACCAATAACTGGAATGGCCTAGGAGTAAAGTACACACACCATTGTTTTCGAGCGTGTTTCTACTTTCAGACGCAACAGGAATTTCTCGAGTTCGTCAATCCGTTCGCGAGGTATGGGAGTTTGAAGTTAAAGAATGATTGAGAAACCATCAAAATTTTCGCAAGTCTGATACTCGAAACCAATAACTGGAATGGCCTAGGGGAAAAGTACACATACCGTTGTACACGTGCGAGTTTCTACTTTCACATGCAACAGGAATTTCTCGAGTTCGTCTATCCGTTCGCGAGATATGGGAGTTTGAAGTTAAGGAATGCTTGAGAAACCATCAAAATTTTCGCAAGTCTGATACTCGAAACAAATAACTACTATGGCCTAGGGCAAAAATGCACATACCGTTGTAACCGGGCGAGTTTCTGCTTTCAGATGCAATAGGAAATTCTCGAGTTCGTCAATCGGTTCGCGAGATATGTAAGTGTGAAGTTAAGGAATGTTTGAGAAACCATCAAAATTATCGCAAGTCTGATACTCGAAACCAACAACTGGAATGGCCTACGGGAAAAGTACACATACCATTGTAATCGGGCGAGTTTCTACTTTCAGATGCAACAGGAATTTCTCGAGTTCGTCAGTCCGTCCGCGAGAAATGGGAGTTTGAAGTTAAGGTATGGTTGAGAAACCATCAAAATTTTCGCAAGTCTGATACTCGAAACCAATAACTACAATGGCCTAGGGGAAAAATACACATACCGTTGTAATCGGGCGAGTTTCTACTTTCAGATGCAACAGGAATTTCTCGAGTTCGTCTATCCGTTCGCGAGATATGGGAGTTTGAAGTTAAGGAATGGTTGAGAAACCATCAAAATTTTCGCAAGTCTGATACACGAAACCAATAACTACAATGGCCTAGGGGAAAAATACACATACCGTTGTAATCGGGCGAGTTTATACTTCCACATGCAACAGGAATTTCTCGAGTTCGTCATTCCGTTCGGGAGATATGGGAGTTTGAAGTTAAGGAATGGCTGAGAAATCATCAAAATTTTCGCAAGTCTGATACTCGAAACCAATAACTACAATGGCCTAGGGGAAAAATACACATACCGTTGTAATCGGGCGAGTTTATACTTCCACATGCAACAGGAATTTCTCGAGTTCGTCAATCTGTTCGCGAGATATGGGAGTTTGAAGTTAAGGAATGGCTGAGAAATCATCAAAATTTTCGCAAGTCTGATACACGACACCAATAACTACAATGGCCTAGGGGAAAAATACACATACCGTTGTAATCGGGCGAGTTACTACTTTCAGATGCAACAGGAATTTCTCGAGTTCGTCAATCCGTTCGCGAGATATGGGAGTTTGAAGTTAAGGAATGCTTGAGAAACCATCAAAATTTTCGCAAGTCTGATACTCGAATCCAATAACTAGTATGTCCTAGGGCAAAAATGCACATACCGTTGTAACCGGCCGAGTTTCTGCTTTCAGATGCAATAGGAAATTCTCGAGTTCGTCAATCCGTTCGCGAGATATGTAAGTGTGAAGTTAAGGAGTGGTTGAGAAACCATCTAACTTATCGCAAGTCTGATACTCGAAACCAACAACTGGAATGGCCTACGGGAAAAGTACACATACCATTGTAATCGGGCGAGTTTCAACTTTCAGATGCAACAGGAATTTCTCGAGTTCGTCAATCCGTCCGCGAGATATGTAAGTGTGAAGTTAAGGAATGGTTGAGAAACCATCAAAATTATCGCAAGTGTGATACTCCAAACCAATAACTGGACTGGCCTAGGGGAAAAGTACGCATACCATTGTAATCGAGCGAGTATCTACTTTCAGATGCAACAGGAACTTCTCGAGTTCGTCAATCCGTTCGCGAGAAATGGGAGCTTGAAGTTAAGGAATGGTTGAGAAACCATCAAAATTTTCGCTGGTATAATACTCGAAACCAATAACTGGAATGGCCTAGGGGAAAAGTACACACACCATTGTAATCGGGCGGGTTTCTACTTTCAGATACAACAGGAATATCTCGAGTTCGTCAATGCGTTCGCGAGATATGGGAGTTTGAAGTTAAGGTATGGCTGAGAAATCATCAAAATTTTCGCAAGTCTGAAACTCGAATCCTATAACTATTATGGCCTTTCGCAAAAATACACATACCGTTTTAATCGGGCGAGTTTCTGCTTTCAGATGCAATAGGAAATTCTCCAGTTCGTCAATCCGATCGCGAGATATGGATGTTTGAAGTTAAAGAATGATTGAGAAACCATCAAAATTTTCGCAAGTCTGATACTCGAAACCAATAACTGGAATGGCCTAGGGGAAAAGTACACACACCATTGTAATCTTGCGGGTTTCTACTTTCAGATCCAGTAGGAATTTCTCGAGTTCGTCACTCCGTTCGCGAGATATGGGAGTTTGAAGTTAAAGAATGGTTGAGAAACCATCAAAATTTTCCTTGGGTCTGATACTCGAAACCAATAACTGGAATGGCCTAGGAGTAAAGTACACACACCATTGTTTTCGGGCGTGTTTCTACTTTCAGACGCAACAGGAATTTCTCGAGTTCGTCAATCCGTTCGCGAGATATGGGAGTTTGAAGTTAAAGAATGATTGAGAAACCATCAAAATTTTCGCAAGTCTGATACTCGAAACCAATAACTGGAATGGCCTAGGGGAAAAGTACACACACCATTGTAATCTTGCGGGTTTCTACTTTCAGATGCAATAGGAAATTCTCGAGTTCGTCAATCCGTTCGCGAGATATGGGAGTTTGAAGTTAAGGAATGGTTTAGAAACAATCAAAATTTTCGCAAGTCTGATACTCGAAACCAATAACTACAATGGCCTAGGGGAAAAATACACATACCGTTGTACACGTGCGAGTTTCTACTTTCACATGCAACAGGAATTTCTCGAGTTCGTCTATCCGTTCGCGAGATATGGGAGTTTGAAGTTAAGGAATGCTTGAGAAACCATCAAAATTTTCGCAAGTCTGATACTCGAAACAAATAACTACTACGGCCTAGGGCAAAAATGCACATACCGTTGTAACCGGGCGAGTTTCTGCTTTCAGATGCAATAGGAAATTCTCGAGTTCGTCAATCCGTTCGCGAGATATGTAAGTGTGAAGTTAAGAAATGTTTGAGAAACCATCAAAATTATCGCAAGTCTGATACTCGAAACCAACAACTGGAATGGCCTACGGGAAAAGTACACATACCATTGTAATCGGGCGAGTTTCTACTTTCAGATGCAACAGGAATTTCTCGAGTTCGTCAGTCCGTCCGCGAGAAATGGGAGTTTGAAGTTAAGGTATGGTTGAGAAACCATCAAAATTTTCGCAAGTCTGATACTCGAAACCAATAACTACAATGGCCTAGGGGAAAAATACACATACCGTTGTAATCGGGCGAGTTTCTACTTTCAGATGCAACAGGAATTTCTCGAGTTCGTCTATCCGTTCGCGAGATATGGGAGTTTGAAGTTAAGGAATGGCTGAGAAATCATCAAAATTTTCGCAAGTCTGATACTCGAAACCAATAACTACAATGGCCTAGGGGAAAAATACACATACCGTTGTAATCGGGCGAGTTTCTACTTTCAGATGCAACAGGAATTTCTCGAGTTCGTCAATCCGTTCGCGAGATATGGGAGTTTGAAGTTAAGGAATGCTTGAGAAACCATCAAAATTTTCGCAAGTCTGATACTCGAAACCAATAACTACTATGGCATAGGACAAAAATGCATATACCGTTGTAATCGGGCGAGTTTCTGCTTTCAGATGCAATAGGAAATTCTCGAGTTCGGCAATCCGTTCGCGAGATATGTAAGTGTGGAGTTAAGGAATGGTTGAGAAACAATCAAAATTTTCGCAAGTCTGATACACGAAACCAATAACTACAATGGCCTAGGGGAAAAATACACATACCGTTGTAATCGGGCGAGTTTATACTTTCAGATGCAACAGGAATTTCTCGAGTTCGTCAATCCGTTCGCGAGATATGGGAGTTTGAAGTCAAGGAATGGTTGAGAAACCATCAAAATTTTCGCAAGTGTGATACTCGAAACCAATAACTACAATGGCCTAGGGGAAAAATACACAAACCTTTGTAATCGAGCGAGTTTCTGCTTTCAGATGCAATAGGAAATTCTCGAGTTCGTCAATCCGTTCGCGAGATATGGGAGTTTGAAGTTAAGGAATGGTTTAGAAACCATCAAAATTTTCGCAAGTCTGATACTCGAAACCAATAACTACAATGGCCTAGGGGAAAAATACACATACCGTTGTAATCGGGCGAGTTTCTACTTTCAGATGCAACAGGAATTTCTCGAGTTCGTCAGTCCGTCCGCGAGAAATGGGAGTTTGAAGTTAAGGAATGGTTGAGAAACCATAAAAATTTTCGCAAGTCTGATACTCGAAACCAATAACTACAATGGCCTAGGGGAAAAATACACATAGCGTTGTAATCGGGCGAGTTTCTACTTTCAAATGCAACAGGAATTTCTCGAGTTCGTCAATCCGTTCGCGAGATATGGGAGTTTGAAGTTAAGGAATGGTTGAGAAACCATCAAAATTTTCGCAAGTCTGATACTCGAAACAAGTAACTACTATGGCCCAGGGGAAAAATACACATACCTTTATAATCGGGCGAGTTTCTGCTTTCAGATGCAATAGGAAATTCTCGAGTTCGTCAATCCGTTCGCGAGATATGTAAGTGTGAAGTTAAGGAGTGGTTGAGAAACCATCTAAATTTTCGCAAGTCTCATACACGAAACAAATAACTACAATGGCCTAGGGGAAAAATACACATACCGTTGTAATCGGGCGAGTTTATACTTCCACATGCAACAGGAATTTCTCGAGTTCGTCAATCCGTTCGCGAGATATGGGAGTTTGAAGTTAAGGAATGGCTGAGTAATCATTAAAATTTTCGCAAGACTGATACTCGAAACCAATAACTACAATGGCCTAGGGGAAAAATACACATACCGTTGTAATCGGGCGAGTTTCTACTTTCAAATGCAACAGGAATTTCTCGAGTTCGTCAATCCGTTCGCGAGATATGGGAGTTTGAAGTTAAGGAATGGTTGAGAAACCATCAAAATTTTCGCAAGTGTGATACTCGAAACCAATAACTACAATGCCCTAGGGGAAAAATACACATACCGTTGTAATCGGGCGAGTTTCTGCTTTCAGATGCAATAGGAAATTCTCGACTTCGTCAATCCGTTCGCGAGATATGTAAGTGTGAAGTTAAGGAATGGTTGAGAAAACATCAAAATTTTCGCAAGTCTGATACTCGAAACCAATAACTACAATGGCCTAGGGGAAAAATGCACATACCGTTGTAATCGGGCGAGTTTCTACTTTCAGATGCAATAGGAAATTCTCGAGTTCGTCAATCCGTTCGCGAGATATGTAAGTGTGGAATTAAACAATGGTTGAGAAACCATCAAAATTTTCGCAAGTCTGATACTCGAAACCAATAACTGGAATGGCCTAGGGGAAAAGTACACATACCGTTGTAATCGGGCGAGTTTATACTTCCACATGCAACAGGAATTTCTCGAGTTCGTCAATCCGTTCGCGAGATATGGGAGTTTGAAATTAAGGAATGGCTGAGAAATCATCAAAATTTTCGCATGTCTGATACTCGAAACCAATAACTACAATGGCCTAGGGGAAAAATACACATACCGTTGTAATCGGGCGAGTTTCTACTTTCAGATGCAAGAGGAATTTCTCGAGTTCGTCAATCCGTTCGCGAGATATGGGAGTTTGAAGTTAAGGAATGCTTGAGAAACCATCAAAATTTTCGAAAGTCTGATACTCGAAACCAATAACTACTATGGCCCAGGGGAAAAATACACATACCTTTATAATCGGGCGAGTTTCTGCTTTCAGATGCAATAGGAAATTCTCGAGTTCGTCAATCCGTTCGCGAGATATGTAAGTGTGAAGTTAAGGAGTGGTTGAAAAACCATCTAAATTATCGCAAGTCTGATACTCGAAACCAATAACTGGAATGGCCTAGGGGAAAAGTACACATACCATTGTAATCGGTCGAATTTATACTTTCAGATGCAACAGGAATTTCTCGAATTCGTCAATCCGTTCGCGAGAAATGGGAGTTTGAAGTTAAGGAATGATTGAGAAACCATCAAAATTTTCGCAAGTCTGATACTCGAATCCAATAACTACTATGGCCTAGGGCAAAAATGCACATACCGTTGTAACCGGGCGAGTTTCGGCTATCAGATGCAATAGGAAATTCTCGAGTTCGTCAATCCTTTCGCGAGATATGTAAGTGTGAAGTTAAGGAATGGTTGAGAAACCATCAAAATTATCGCAAGTCTGATACTCGAAACCAATAACTGGAGTGGCCTAGGGGAAAAGTACACATACCATTGTAATCGGGCGAGTTTCTACTTTCAGATGCAACAGGAATTTCTCGAGTTCGTCAATCCGTTCGCGAGAAATGGGAGTTTGAAGTTAAGGAATGCTTGAGAAACCATCAAAATTTTCGCAAGTCTGATACTCGAAACAAATAACTACTATGGCCTAGGGCAAAAATGCACATACCGATGTAACCGGGCGAGTTTCTGCTTTCAGATGCAATAGGAAATTCTCGAGTTCGGCAATCCGTTCGCGAGATATGTAAGTGTGAAGTTAAGGAATGTTTGAGAAACCATCAAAATTATCGCAAGTCTGATACTCGAAACCAACAACTGGAATGGCCTACGGGAAAAGTACACATACCATTGTAATCGGGCGAGTTTCTACTTTCAGGTGCAACAGGAATTTCTCGAGTTCGTCAGTCCGTCCGCGAGAAATGGGAGTTTGAAGTTAAGGAATGGTTGAGAAACCATCAAAATGTTCGCAAGTCTGATACTCGAAACCAATAACTACAATGGCCTAGGGGAAAAATACACATACCGTTGTAATCGGGCGAGTTTCTACTTTCAGATGCAATAGGAAATTCTCGAGTTCGTCAATCCGTTCGCGAGATATGTAAGTGTGGAGTTAAGGAATGGTTGAGAAACCATCAAAATTTTCGAAAGTCTGATACACGAAACCAATAACAACAATGGCCTAGGGGAAAAATACACATACCGTTGTAATCGGGCGAGTTTCTACTTTCAAATGCAACAGGAATTTTTCGAGTTCGTCAATCCGTTCGCGAGATATGGGAGTTTGAAGTTAAGGAATGGTTGAGAAACCATCAAAATTTTCGCAAGTGTGATACTCGAAACCAATAACTACAATGCCCTAGGGGAAAAATACACATACCGTTGTAATCGGGCGAGTTTCTGCTTTCAGATGCAATAGGAAATTCTCGAGTTCGTCAATCCGTTCGCGAGATATGTAAGTGTGAAGTTAAGGAATGTTTGAGAAACCATCAAAATTATCGCAAGTCTGATACTCGAAACCAACAACTGGAATGGCCTACGGGAGAAGTACACATACCATTGTAATCGGGCGAGTTTCTACTTTCAGATGCAACAGGAATTTCTCGAGTTCGTCAGTCCGTCCGCGAGAAATGGGAGTTTGAAGTTAAGGTATGGTTGAGAAACCATCAAAATTTTCGCAAGTCTGATACTCGAAACCAATAACTACAATGGCCTAGGGGAAAAATACACATACCGTTGTAATCGGGCGATCTTCTACTTTCAGATGCAACAGGAATTTCTCGAGTTCGTCTATCCGTTCGCGAGATATGGGAGTTTGAAGTTAAGGAATGGTTGAGAAACCATCAAAATTTTCGCAAGTCTGATACACGAAACCAATAACTACAATGGCCTAGGGGAAAAATACACATACCGTTGTAATCGGGCGAATTTATACTTCCACATGCAACAGGAATTTCTCGAGTTCGTCATTCCGTTCGCGAGATATGGGAGTTTGAAGTTAAGGAATGGCTGAGAAATCATCAAAATTTTCGCAAGTCTGATACTCGAAACCAATAACTACAATGGCCTAGGGGAAAAATACACATACCGTTGTAATCGGGCGAGTTTCTACTTTCAGATGCAACAGGAATTTCTCGAGTTCGTCAATCCGTTCGCGAGATATGGGAGTTTGAAGTTAAGGAATGCTTGAGAAACCATCAAAATTTTCGCAAGTCTGATACTCGAAACCAATAACTACTATGGCCTAGGACAAAAATGCATATACCGTTGTAATCGGGCTAGTTTCTGCTTTCAGATGCAATAGGAAATTCTCGAGTTCGGCAATCCGTTCGCGAGATATGTAAGTGTGGAGTTAAGGAATGGTTGAGAAACAATCAAAATTTTCGCAAGTCTGATACACGAAACCAATAACTACAATGGCCTAGGGGAAAAATACACATACCGTTGTAATCGGGCGAGTTTATACTTTCAGATGCAACAGGAATTTCTCGAGTTCGTCAATCCGTTCGCGAGATATGGGAGTTTGAAGTCAAGGAATGGTTGAGAAACCATCAAAATTTTCGCAAGTGTGATACTCGAAACCAATAACTACAATGGCCTAGGGGAAAAATACACAAACCTTTGTAATCGAGCGAGTTTCTGCTTTCAGATGCAATAGGAAATTCTCGAGTTCGTCAATCCGTTAACGAGATATGGGATTTTGAAGTTAAGGAATGGTTTAGAAACCATCAAAATTTTCGCAAGTCTGATACTCGAAACCAATAACTACAATGGCCTAGGGGAAAAATACACATACCGTTGTAATCGGGCGAGTTTCTACTTTCAGGTGCAACAGGAATTTCTCGAGTTCGTCAGTCCGTCCGCGAGAAATGGGAGTTTGAAGTTAAGGAATGGTTGAGAAACCATCAAAATTTTCGCAAGTCTGATACTCGAAACCAATAACTACAATGGCCTAGGGGAAAAATACACATAGCGTTCTAATCGGGCGAGTTTCTA
Organism: Ptiloglossa arizonensis; assembly: GCF_051014685.1. Classification (NCBI taxonomy): domain Eukaryota; kingdom Metazoa; phylum Arthropoda; class Insecta; order Hymenoptera; family Colletidae; genus Ptiloglossa; species Ptiloglossa arizonensis. The sequence goes on along the minus strand of NW_027479216.1, from coordinate 138,859 downwards.
CTTTCAAATGCAACAGGAATTTCTCGAGTTCGTCAATCCGTTCGCGAGATATGGGAGTTTGAAGTTAAGGAATGGTTGAGAAACCATCAAAATTTTCGCAAGTCTGATACTCGAAACAAGTAACTACTATGGCCCAGGGGAAAAATACACATACCTTTATAATCGGGCGAGTTTCTGCTTTCAGATGCAATAGGAAATTCTCGAGTTCGTCAATCCGTTCGCGAGATATGTAAGTGTGAAGTTAAGGAGTGGTTGAGAAACCATCTAAATTTTCGCAAGTCTCATACACGAAACAAATAACTACAATGGCCTAGGGGAAAAATACACATACCGTTGTAATCGGGCGAGTTTATACTTCCACATGCAACAGGAATTTCTCGAGTTCGTCAATCCGTTCGCGAGATATGGGAGTTTGAAGTTAAGGAATGCCTGAGTAATCATTAAAATTTTCGCAAGTCTGATACTCGAAACCAATAACTACAATGCCCTAGGGGAAAAATACACATACCGTTGTAATCGGGCGAGTTTCTACTTTCAAATGCAACAGGAATTTCTCGAGTTCGTCAATCCGTTCGCGAGATATGGGAGTTTGAAGTTAAGGAATGGTTGAGAAACCATCAAAATTTTCGCAAGTGTGATACTCGAAACCAATAACTACAATGCCCTAGGGGAAAAATACACATACCGTTGTAATCGGGCGAGTTTCTGCTTTCAGATGCAATAGGAAATTCTCGACTTCGTCAAACCGTTCGCGAGATATGGGAGTTTGAAGTTAAGGAATGCTTGAGAAACCATCAAAATTTTCGCAAGTCTGATACTCGAAACAAATAACTACTATGGCCTAGGGCAAAAATGCACATACCGTTGTAACCGGGCGAGTTTCTGCTTTCAGATGCAATAGGAAATTCTCGAGTTCGTCAATCCGTTCGCGAGATATGTAAGTGTGAAGTTAAGGAATGTTTGAGAAACCATCAAAATTATCGCAAGTCTGATACTCGAAACCAACAACTGGAATGGCCTACGGGAAAAGTACACATACCATTGTAATCGGGCGAGTTTCTACTTTCAGATGCAACAGGAATTTCTCGAGTTCGTCAGTCCGTCCGCGAGAAATGGGAGTTTGAAGTTAAGGAATGGTTGAGAAACCATCAAAATTTTCGCAAGTCTGATACTCGAAACCAATAACTACAATGGCCTAGGGGAAAAATACACATACCGTTGTAATCGGGCGAGTTTCTACTTTCAGATGCAACAGGAATTTCTCGAGTTCGTCTATCCGTTCGCGAGATATGGGAGTTTGAAGTTAAGGAATGGTTGAGAAACCATCAAAATTTTCGCAAGTCTGATACACGAAACCAATAACTACAATGGCCTAGGGGAAAAATACACATACCGTTGTAATCGGGCGAGTTTCTGCTTTCAGATGCAATAGGAAATTCTCGAGTTCGTCAATCCGTTCGCGAGATATAGAAGTGTGAAGTTAAGGAATGGTTGAGAAACCATCAAAATTTTCGCAAGTCTGATACTCGAAACCAATAACTACAAAGGCCTAGGGGAAAAATACACATACCGTTGTAATCGGGCGAGTTTGTACTTCCACATGCAACAGGAATTTCTCGATTTCGTCAATCCGTTCGCGAGATATGGGAGTTTGAAGTTAAGGAATGGTTGAGGAACCATCAAAATTTTCGCTGGTCTAATACTCGAAACCAATAACTGGAATGGCCTAGGGGAAAAGTACACACACCATTGTAATCGGGCGGGTTTCTACTTTCAGATACAACAGGAATTTCTCGAGTTCGTCAATCCGTTCGCGAGATATGGGAGTTTGAAGTTAAGGAATGCTTGAGAAACCATCAAAATGTTCGCAAGTCTGATACTCGAAACAAATAACTACTATGGCCTAGGGCAAAAATGCACATACCGTTGTAACCGGGCGAGTTTCTGCTTTCAGATGCAATAGGAAATTCTCGAGTTCGTCAATCCGTTCGCGAGATATGTAAGTGTGAAGTTAAGGAATGTTTGAGAAACCATCAAAATTATCGCAAGTCTGATACTCGAAACCAACAACTGGAATGGCCTACGGGAAAAGTACACATACCATTGTAATCGGGCGAGTTTCTACTTTCAGATGCAACAGGAATTTCTCGAGTTCGTCAGTCCGTCCGCGAGAAATGGGAGTTTGAAGTTAAGGAATGGTTGAGAAACCATCAAAATTTTCGCAAGTCTGATACTCGAAACCAATAACTACAATGGCCTAGGGGAAAAATACACATACCGTTGTAATCGGGCGAGTTTCTACTTTCAGATGCAACAGGAATTTCTCGAGTTCGTCTATCCGTTCGCGAGATATGGGAGTTTGAAGTTAAGGAATGGTTGAGAAACCATCAAAATTTTCGCAAGTCTGATACACGAAACCAATAACTACAATGGCCTAGGGGAAAAATACACATACCGTTGTAATCGGGCGAGTTTCTGCTTTCAGATGCAATAGGAAATTCTCGAGTTCGTCAATCCGTTCGCGAGATATAGAAGTGTGAAGTTAAGGAATGGTTGAGAAACCATCAAAATTTTCGCAAGTCTGATACTCGAAACCAATAACTACAAAGGCCTAGGGGAAAAATACACATACCGTTGTAATCGGGCGAGTTTGTACTTCCACATGCAACAGGAATTTCTCGATTTCGTCAATCCGTTCGCGAGATATGGGAGTTTGAAGTTAAGGAATGGTTGAGGAACCATCAAAATTTTCGCTGGTCTAATACTCGAAACCAATAACTGGAATGGCCTAGGGGAAAAGTACACACACCATTGTAATCGGGCGGGTTTCTACTTTCAGATACAACAGGAATTTCTCGAGTTCGTCAATCCGTTCGCGAGATATGGGAGTTTGAAGTTAAGGAATGCTTGAGAAACCATCAAAATTTTCGCAAGTCTGATAATCGAAACCAATAACTGGAATGGCCTAGGGAAAAAGTACACATACCATTGTAATCGGGCGAGTTTCTACTTTCAGATGCAACAGGAATTTCTCGAGTTCGTCAATCCGTTCGCGAGAAATGGGAGTTTGAATTTAAGGAATGGTTGAGAAACCATCAAAATTTTCGCAAGTCTGATACACGAAACCAATAACTACAATTGCTTAGGGGAAAAATACACATACCGTTGTAATCGGGCGGGATTCTACTTCCACATGCAACAGGAATTTCTCGAGTTCGTCAATCCGTTCGCGAGATATGGATGTTTGAAGTTAAAGAATGATTGAGAAACCATCAAAATTTTCGCAAGTCTGATACTCGAAACCAATAACTGGAATGGCCTAGGGGAAAAGTACACACACCATTGTAATCTTGCGGGTTTCTACTTTCAGATGCAGCAGGAATTTCTCGAGTTCGTCACTCCGTTCGCGAGATATGGGAGTTTGAAGTTAAAGAATGGTTGAGAAACCATCAAAATTTTCCTTGGGTCTGATACTCGAAACCAATAACTGGAATGGCCTAGGAGTAAAGTACACACACCATTGTTTTCGGGCGTGATTCTACTTTCAGATGCAACAGGAATTTCTCGAGTTCGTCAATCCGTTCGCGAGATATGGGAGTTTGAAGTTAAGGAATGGTTGAGAAACCATCAAAATTTTCGCAAGTGTGATACTCGAAACCAATAACTACAATGCCCTAGGGGAAAAATAAACATACCGTTGTAATCGGGCGAGTTTCTGCTTTCAGATGCGATAGGAAATTCTCGAGTTCGTCAATCCGTTCGCGAGATATAGAAGTGTGAAGTTAAGGAATGGTTGAGAAACCATCAAAATTTTCGCAAGTCTGATACTCGAAACCAATAACAACAATGGCCTAGGGGAAAAATGCACATACCGTTGTAGTCGGGCGAGTTTCTACTTTCAGATGCAACAGGTATTTCTCGAGTTCGCCAATCCGTTCGCGAGATATGGGAGTTTGAATTTAAGGAAAGGTTGAGAAACCATCAAAATTTTCGCAAGTCTGATACTCGAAACCTATAACTACAAAGGCCTATGGGAAAAATACACATACCGTTGTAATCGGGCGAGTTTCTGCTTTCAGATGCGATAGGAAATTCTCGAGTTCGTCAATCCGTTCGCGAGATATAGAAGTGTGAAGTTAAGGAATGGTTGAGAAACCATCAAAATTTTCGCAAGTCTGATACTCGAAACCAATAACAACAATGGCCTAGGGGAAAAATGCACATACCGTTGTAATCGGGCGAGTTTCTACTTCCACATGCAACAGGAATTTCTCGATTTCGTCAATCCGTTCGCGAGATATGGGAGTTTGAAGTTAAGGAATGGTTGAGGAACCATCAAAATTTTCGCTGGTCTAATACTCGAAACCAATAACTGGAATGGCCTAGGGGAGAAGTACACACACCATTGTAATCGGGCGGGTTTCTACTTTCAGATACAACAGGAATTTCTCGAGTTCGTCGATCCGTTCGCGAGATATGGGAGTTTGAAGTTAAGGAATGCTTGAGAAACCATCAAAAATTTCGCAAGTCTGATAATCGAAACCAATAACTGGAATGGCCTAGGGAAAAAGTACACATACCATTGTAATCGGGCGAGTTTCTACTTTCAGATGCAACAGGAATTTCTCGAGTTCGTCAATCCGTTCGCGAGAAATGGGAGTTTGAAGTTAAGGAATGGTTGAGAAACCATCAAAATTTTCGCAAGTCTGATACACGAAACCAATAACTACAATGGCCTAGGGGAAAAATACACATACCGTTGTAATCGGGCGAGTTTATACTTCCACATGCAACAGGAATTTTTCGAGTTCGTCAATCCGTTCGCGAGATATGGGAGATTGAAGTTAAGGAATGGTTGAGAAACCATCAAAATTTTCGCAAGTCTGATACTCGAAACCAATAACTACAATGGCCTAGGGGAAAAATACACATACCGTTGTACTCGTGCGAGTTTCTACTTTCAGATGCAACAGGAATTTCTCGAGTTTGTCAGTCCGTCCGCGAGAAATGGGAGTTTGAAGTTAAGGAATGGTTGAGAAACCATCAAAATTTTCGCAAGTCTGATACACGAAACCAATAACTACAATGGCCTAGGGGAAAAATACACATACCGTTGTAATCGGGCGAGTTTATACTTTCACATGCAACAGGAATTTCTCGAGTTCGTCTATCCGTTCGCGAGATATGGGAGTTTGAAGTTAAGGAATGCTTGAGAAACCATCAAAATTTTCGCAAGTCTGATACTCGAAACAAATAACTACTATGGCCTAGGGCAAAAATGCACATACCGTTGTAACCGGGCGAGTTTCTGCTTTCAGATGCAATAGGAAATTCTCGAGTTCGTCAATCCGTTCGCGAGATATGTAAGTGTGAAGTTAAGGAATGTTTGAGAAACCATCAAAATTATCGCAAGTCTGATACTCGAAACCAACAACTGGAATGGCCTACGGGAAAAGTACACATACCATTGTAATCGGGCGAGTTTCTACTTTCAGATGCAACAGGAATTTCTCGAGTTCGTCAGTCCGTCCGCGAGAAATGGGAGTTTGAAGTTAAGGAATGGTTGAGAAACCATCAAAATTTTCGCAAGTCTGATACTCGAAACCAATAACTACAAAGCCCCAAGGGAAAAATACACATACCGTTGTAATCGGGCGAGTTTCTACTTCCACATGCAACAGGAATTTCTCGATTTCGTCAATCCGTTCGCGAGATATGGATGTTTGAAGTTAAAGAATGATTGAGAAACCATCAAAATTTTCGCAAGTCTGATACTCGAAACCAATAACTGGAATGGCCTAGGGGAAAAGTACACACACCATTGTAATCTTGCGGGTTTCTACTTTCAGATGCAGTAGGAATTTCTCGAGTTCGTCAATCCGTTCGCGAGATATGGGAGTTTGAAGTTAAGGAATGCTTGAGAAACCATCAAAATTTTCGCAAGTCTGATACTCGAAACAAATAACTACTATGGCCTAGGGCAAAAATGCACCTACCGTTGTAACCGGGCGAGTTTCTGCTTTCAGATGCAATAGGAAATTCTCGAGTTCGTCAATCCGTTCGCGAGATATGTAAGTGTGAAGTTAAGGAATGTTTGAGAAACCATCAAAATTATCGCAAGTCTGATACTCGAAACCAACAACTGGAATGGCCTACGGGAAAAGTACACATACCATTGTAATCGGGCGAGTTTCTACTTTCAGATGCAACAGGAATTTCTCGAGTTCGTCAGTCCGTCCGCGAGAAATGGGAGTTTGAAGTTAAGGAATGGTTGAGAAACCATCAAAATTTTCGCAAGTCTGATACTCGAAACCAATAACTACAATGGCCTAGGGGGAAAATACACATACCGTTGTAATCGGGCGAGTTTCTACTTTCAGATGCAACAGGAATTTCTCGAGTTCGTCTATCCGTTCGCGAGATATGGGAGTTTGAAGTTAAGGAATGGTTGAGAAACCATCAAAATTTTCGCAAGTCCGATACACGAAACCAATAACTACAATGGCCTAGGGGAAAAATACACATACCGTTGTAATCGGGCGAGTTTCTGCTTTCAGATGCAATAGGAAATTCTCGGGTTCGTCAATCCGTTCGCGAGATATAGAAGTGTGAAGTTAAGGAATGGTTGAGAAACCATCAAAATTTTCGCAAGTCTGGTACACGAAACCAATAACTACAAAGGCCTAGGGGAAAAATACACATACCGTTGTAATCGGGCGAGTTTGTACTTCCACATGCAACAGGAATTTCTCGATTTCGTCAATCCGTTCGCGAGATATTGGAGTTTGAAGTTAAGGAATGGTTGAGGAACCATCAAAATTTTCGCTGGTCTAATACTCGAAACCAATAACTGGAATGGCCTAGGAGTAAAGTACACACACCATTGTTTTCAGGCGTGTTTCTACTTTCAGATGCAACAGGAATTTCTCGAGTTCGTCAATCCGTTCGCGAGATATGGGAGTTTGAAGTTAAGGAATGGTTGAGAAACCATCAAAATTTTCGCAAGTGTGATACTCGAAACCAATAACTACAATGCCCTAGGGGAAAAATACACATACCGTTGTAATCGGGCGGGATTCTACTTCCACATGCAACAGGAATTTCTCGAGTTCGTCAATCCGTTCGCGAGATATGGATGTTTGAAGTTAAAGAATGATTGAGAAACCATCAAAATTTTCGCAAGTCTGATACTCGAAACCAATAACTGGAATGGCCTAGGGGAAAAGTACACACACCATTGTAATCTTGCGGGTTTCTACTTTCAGATGCAGTAGGAATTTCTCGAGTTCGTCACTCCGTTCGCGAGATATGGGAGTTTGAAGTTAAAGAATGGTTGAGAAACCATCAAAATTTTCCTTGGGTCTGATACTCGAAACCAATAACTGGAATGGCCTAGGAGTAAAGTACACACACCATTGTTTTCAGGCGTGTTTCTACTTTCAGATGCAACAGGAATTTCTCGAGTTCGTCAATCCGTTCGCGAGATATGGGAGTTTGAAGTTAAGGAATGGTTGAGAAACCATCAAAATTTTCGCAAGTGTGATACTCGAAACCAATAACTACAATGCCCTAGGGGAAAAATACACATACCGTTGTAATCGGGCGAGTTTCTGCTTTCAGATGCGATAGGAAATTCTCGAGTTCGTCAATCCGTTCGCGAGATATAGAAGTGTGAAGTTAAGGAATGGTTGAGAAACCATCAAAATTTTCGCAAGTCTGATACTCGAAACCAATAACAACAATGGCCTAGGGGAAAAATGCACATACCGTTGTAGTCGGGCGAGTTTCTACTTTCAGATGCAACAGGAATTTCTCGAGTTCGCCAATCCGTTCGCGAGATATGGGAGTTTGAATTTAAGGAAAGGTTGAGAAACCATCAAAATTTTCGCAAGTCTGATACTCGAAACCAATAACTACAAAGGCCTAGGGGAAGAATACACATACCGTTGTAATCGGGCGAGTTTCTACTTCCACATGCAACAGGAATTTCTCGATTTCGTCAATCCGTTCGCGAGATATGGGAGTTTGAAGTTAAGGAATGGTTGAGGAACCATCAAAATTTTCGCTGGTCTAATACTCGAAACCAATAACTGGAATGGCCTAGGGGAGAAGTACACACACCATTGTAATCGGGCGGGTTTCTACTTTCAGATACAACAGGAATTTCTCGAGTTCGTCAATCCGTTCGCGAGATATGGGAGTTTGAAGTTAAGGAATGCTTGAGAAACCATCAAAATTTTCGCAAGTCTGATAATCGAAACCAATAACTGGAATGGCCTAGGGAAAAAGTACACATACCATTGTAATCGGGCGAGTTTCTACTTTCAGATGCAACAGGAATTTCTCGAGTTCGTCAATCCGTTCGCGAGAAATGGGAGTTTGAAGTTAAGGAATGGTTGAGAAACCATCAAAATTTTCGCAAGTCTGATACACGAAACCAATAACTACAATGGCCTAGGGGAAAAATACACATACCGTTGTAATCGGGCGAGTTTATACTTCCACATGCAACAGGAATTTTTCGAGTTCGTCAATCCGTTCGCGAGATATGGGAGTTTGAAGTTAAGGAATGGTTGAGAAACCATCAAAATTTTCGCAAGTCTGATACTCGAAACGAATAACTACAATGGCCTAGGGGAAAAATACACATACCGTTGTACTCGTGCGAGTTTCTACTTTCAGATGCAACAGGAATTTCTCGAGTTCGTCAGTCCGTCCGCGAGAAATGGGAGTTTGAAGTTAAGGAATGGTTGAGAAACCATCAAAATTTTCGCAAGTCTGATACACGAAACCAATAACTACAATGGCCTAGGGGAAAAATACACATACCGTTGTAATCGGGCGAGTTTATACTTTCACATGCAACAGGAATTTCTCGAGTTCGTCTATCCGTTCGCGAGATATGGGAGTTTGAAGTTAAGGAATGCTTGAGAAGCCATCAAAATTTTCGCAAGTCTGATACTCGAAACAAATAACTACTATGGCCTAGGGCAAAAATGCACATACCGTTGTAACCGGGCGAGTTTCTGCTTTCAGATGCAATAGGAAATTCTCGAGTTCGTCAATCCGTTCGCGAGATATGTAAGTGTGAAGTTAAGGAATGTTTGAGAAACCATCAAAATTATCGCAAGTCTGATACTCGAAACCAACAACTGGAATGGCCTACGGGAAAAGTACACATACCATTGTAATCGGGCGAGTTTCTACTTTCAGATGCAACAGGAATTTCTCGAGTTCGTCAGTCCGTCCGCGAGAAATGGGAGTTTGAAGTTAAGGAATGGTTGAGAAACCATCAAAATTTTCGCAAGTCTGATACTCGAAACCAATAACTACAATGGCCTAGGGGAAAAATACACATACCGTTGTAATCGGGCGAGTTTCTACTTTCAGATGCAACAGGAATTTCTCGAGTTCGTCTATCCGTTCGCGAGATATGGGAGTTTGAAGTTAAGGAATGGTTGAGAAACCATCAAAATTTTCGCCAGTCTGATACTCGAAACCAATAACTACTATGGCGTAAGGCAATAATGCACATACCGTTGTAACCGGGCGAGTTTCTGCTTTCAGATGCAATAGGAAATTCTCGAGTTCGTCAATCCGTTCGCGAGATATGTAAGTGTGGAGTTAAGGAATGGTTGAGAAACCATCAAAATTATCGCAAGTCTGATACTCGAAACCAACAACTGGAATGGCCTACGGGAAAAGTACACATACCGTTGTAATCGGGCGAGTTTCTACTTTCAGATGCAACAGGAATTTCTCGAGTTCGTCAGTCCGTCCGCGAGAAATGGGAGTTTGAAGTTAAGGAATGGTTGAGAAACCATCAAAATTTTCGCAAGTCTGATACTCGAAACCAATAACTACAATGGCCTAGGGGAAAAATACACATACCGTTGTAATCGGGCGAGTTTCTACTTTCAGATGCAACAGGAATTTCTCGAGATCGTCAATCCGTTCGCGAGAAATGGGAGTTTGAAGTTAAGGAATGGTTGAGAAACCATCAAAATTTTCGCAAGTCTGATACACGAAACCAATAACTACAATGGCCTAGGGGAAAAATACACATACCGTTGTAATCGGGCGAGTTTATACTTCCACATGCAACAGGAATTTTTCGAGTTCGTCAATCCGTTCGCGAGATATGGGAGTTTGAAGTTAAGGAATGGTTGAGAAACCATCAAAATTTTCGCAAGTCTGATACTCGAAACCAATAACTACAATGGCCTAGGGGAAAAATACACATACCGTTGTACTCGTGCGAGTTTCTACTTTCAGATGCAACAGGAATTTCTCGAGTTCGTCAGTCCGTCCGCGAGAAATGGGAGTTTGAAGTTAAGGAATGGTTGAGAAACCATCAAAATTTTCGCAAGTCTGATACACGAAACCAATAACTACAATGGCCTAGGGGAAAAATACACATACCGTTGTAATCGGGCGAGTTTATACTTTCACATGCAACAGGAATTTCTCGAGTTCGTCTATCCGTTCGCGAGATATGGGAGTTTGAAGTTAAGGAATGCTTGAGAAACCATCAAAATTTTCGCAAGTCTGATACTCGAAACAAATAACTACTATGGCCTAGGGCAAAAATGCACATACCGTTGTAACCGGGCGAGTTTCTGCTTTCAGATGCAATAGGAAATTCTCGAGTTCGTCAATCCGTTCGCGAGATATGTAAGTGTGAAGTTAAGGAATGTTTGAGAAACCATCAAAATTATCGCAAGTCTGATACTCGAAACCAACAACTGGAATGGCCTACGGGAAAAGTACACATACCATTGTAATCGGGCGAGTTTCTACTTTCAGATGCAACAGGAATTTCTCGAGTTCGTCAGTCCGTCCGCGAGAAATGGGAGTTTGAAGTTAAGGAATGGTTGAGAAACCATCAAAATTTTCGCAAGTCTGATACTCGAAACCAATAACTACAATGGCCTAGGGGAAAAATACACATACCGTTGTAATCGGGCGAGTTTCTACTTTCAGATGCAACAGGAATTTCTCGAGTTCGTCTATCCGTTCGCGAGATATGGGAGTTTGAAGTTAAGGAATGGTTGAGAAACCATCAAAATTTTCGCCAGTCTGATACTCGAAACCAATAACTACTATGGCGTAGGGCAATAATGCACATACCGTTGTAACCGGGCGAGTTTCTGCTTTCAGATGCAATAGGAAATTCACGAGTTCGTCAATCCGTTCGCGAGATATGTAAGTGTGGAGTTAAGGAATGGTTGAGAAACCATCAATATTTTCGCAAGTCTGATACACGAAACAAATAACTAAAATGGCCTAGGGGAAAAATACACATACCGTTGTAATCGGGCGAGTTTCTACTTCCACATGCAACAGGAATTTCTCGATTACGTCAATCCGTTCGCGAGATATGGGAGTTTGAAGTTAAGGAATGGTTGAGGAACCATCAAAATTTTCGCTGGTCTAATACTCGAAACCAATAACTGGAATGGCCTAGGGGAGAAGTACACACACCATTGTAATCGGGCGGGTTTCTACTTTCAGATACAAGAGGAATTTCTCGAGTTCGTCAATCCGTTCGCGAGAAATGGGAGTTTGAAGTTAAGGAATGGTTGAGAAACCATCAAAATTTTCGCAAATCTGATACACGAAACCAATAACTACAATGGCCTAGGGGAAAAATACACATACCGTTGTAATCGGGCGAGTTTATACTTCCACATGCAACAGGAATTTCTCGAGTTCGTCAATCCGTTCGCGAGATATGGGAGTTTGAAGTTAAGGAATGGCTGAGAAATCATCAAAATTTTCGCAAGTCTGATACTCGAAACCAATAACTACAATGGCCTAGGGGCAAAATACACATACCGTTGTAATCGGGCGAGTTTCTACTTTCAGATGCAACAGGAATTTCTCGAGTTCGTCAATCCGTTCGCGAGATATGGGAGTTTGAAGTTAAGGAATGGTTGAGAAACCATCAAAATTTTCGCAAGTGTGATACTCGAAACCAATAACTACAATGCCCTAGGGGAAAAATACACATACCGTTGTAATCGGGCGAGTTTCTGCTTTCAGATGCAATAGGAAATTCTCGACTTCGTCAATCCGTTCGGGAGATATGTAAGTGTGAAGTTAAGGAATGGTTGAGAAACCATCAAAATTTTCGCAAGTCTGATACTCGAAACCAATAACTAGAATGGCCTAGGGGAAAAATACACATACCGTTGTACTCGTGCGAGTTTCTACTTTCACATGCAACGGGAATTTCTCGAGTTCGTCTATCCGTTCGCGAGATATGGGAGTTTGAAGTTAAGGAATGCTTGTGAAACCATCAAAATTTTCGCAATTCTGATACTCGAAACCAGTAACTACAATGACTTAGGGGAAAAATACACATACCGTTGTAATCGGGCGAGTTTCTACTTTCAGATGCAACAGGAATTTCTCGAGTTCGTCAATCCGTTCGCGAGATATGGGAGTTCGAAGTTAAGGAATGGCTGAGAAATCATCAAAATTTTCGCAAGTCTGACACTCGAAACCAATAACTACAATGGCCTAGGGGAAAAATACACATACCGTTGTAATCGGGCGAGTTTCTACTTTCAGATGCAACAGGAATTTCTCGAGTTCGTCTATCCGTTCGCGAGATATGGGAGTTTGAAGTTAAGGAATGGTTGAGAAACCATCAAAATTTTCGCAAGTCTGATTCTCGAAACCAATAACTACTATGGCGTAGGGCAATAATGCACATACCGTTGTAACCGGGCGAGTTTCTGCTTTCAGATGCAATAGGAAATTCTCGAGTTCGTCAATCCGTTCGCGAGATATGTAAGTGTGGAGTTAAGGAATGGTTGAGAAACCATCAATATTTTCGCAAGTCTGATACACGAAACAAATAACTACAATGGCCTAGGGGGAAAATACACATACCGTTGTAATCGGGCGAGTTTATACTTCCACATGCAACAGGAATTTCTCGAGTTCGTCAATCCGTTCGCGAGATATGGGAGTTCGAAGTTAAGGAATGGCTGAGAAATCATCAAAATTTTCGCAAGTCTGACACTCGAAACCAATAACTACAATGGCCTAGGGGAAAAATACACATACCGTTGTAATCGGGCGAGTTTCTACTTTCAGATGCAACAGGAATTTCTCGAGTTCGTCAATCCGTTCGCGAGATATGGGAGTTTGAGGTTAAGGAATGGTTGAGAAACCATCAAAATTTTCGCAAGTCTGATACTCGAAACCAATAACTACTATGGCGTAGGGCAATAATGCACATACCGTTGTAACCGGGCGAGTTTCTGCTTTCAGATGCAATAGGAAATTCTCGAGTTCGTCAATCCGTTCGCGAGATATGTAAGTGTGGAGTTAAGGAATGGTTGAGTAACCATCAATATTTTCGCAAGTCTGATACACGAAACAAATAACTACAATGGCCTAGGGGAAAAATACACATACCGTTGTAATCGGGCGAGTTTATACTTCCACATGCAACAGGAATTTCTGGAGTTCGTCAATCCGTTCGCGAGATATGGGAGTTCGAAATTAAGGATTGGCTGAGAAATCATCAAAATTTTCGCAAGTCTGATACTCGAAACCAATAACTACAATGGCCTAGGGGAAAAATACACATACCGTTGTAATCGGGCGAGTTTCTACTTTCAGATGCAACAGGAATTTCTCGAGTTCGTCAATCCGTTCGCGAGATATGGGAGTTTGAAGTTAAGGAATGGTTGAGAAACCATCAAAATTTTCGCAAGTGTGATACTCGAAACCAATAACTACAATGCCCTAGGGGAAAAATACACATACCGTTGTAATCGGGCGAGTTTCTGCTTTCAGATGCAATAGGAAATTCTCGAGTTCGTCAATCCGTTCCCGAGATATGTAAGTGTGAAATTAAGGAAGGGTTGAGAAACCATCAAAATTTTCGCTGGTCTAATACTCGAAACCAATAACTGGAATGGCCTAGGGGAGAAGTACACACACCATTGTAATCGGGCGGGTTTCTACTTTCAGATACAACAGGAATTTCTCGAGTTCGTCAATCCGTTCGCGAGAAATGGGAGTTTGAAGTTAAGGAATGGTTGAGAAACCATCAAAATTTTCGCAAGTCTGATACACGAAACCAATAACTACAATGGCCTAGGGGAAAAATACACATACCGTTGTAATCGGGCGAGTTTATACTTCCACATGCAACAGGAATTTCTCGAGTTCGTCAATCCGTTCGCGAGATATGGGAGTTTGAAGTTAAGGAATGGCTGAGAAATCATCAAAATTTTCGCAAGTCTGATACTCGAAACCAATAACTACAATGGCCTAGGGGAAAAATACACATACCGTTGTAATCGGGCGAGTTTCTACTTTCAGATGCAACAGGAATTTCTCGAGTTCGTCAATCCGTTCGCGAGATATGGGAGTTTGAAGTTAAGGAATGCTTGAGATACCATCAAAATTTTCGCAAGTCTGATACTCGAAACAAATATCTACTATGGCCTAGGGCAAAAATGCACATACCGTTGTAACCGGGCGAGTTTCTGCTTTCAGATGCAATAGGAAATTCTCGAGTTCGTCAATCCGTTCGCGAGATATGTAAGTGTGAAGTTAAGGAATGTTTGAGAAACCATCAAAATTATCGCAAGTCTGATACTCGAAACCAACAAGTGGAATGGCCTACGGGAAAAGTACAAATACCATTGTAATCGGGCGAGCTTCTACTTTCAGATGCAACAGGAATTTCTCGAGTTCGTCAGTCCGTCCGCGAGAAATGGGAGTTTGAAGTTAAGGAATGGTTGAGAAACCATCAAAATTTTCGCAAGTCTGATACTCGAAACCAATAACTACAATGGCCTAGGGGAAAAATACGCATACCGTTGTAATCGGGCGAGTTTCTACTTTCAGATGAAACAGGAATTTCTCGAGTTCGTCAATCCGTTCGCGAGATATGGGAGTTTGAAGTTAAGGAATGGTTGAGAAACCATCAAAATTTTCGCAAGTGTGATACTCGAAACCAATAACTACAATGCCCTAGGGGAAAAATACACATACCGTTGTAATCGGGCGAGTTTCTGCTTTCAGATGCAATAGGAAATTCTCGAGTTCGTCAATCCGTTCCCGAGATATGTAAGTGTGAAGTTAAGGAAGGGTTGAGAAACCATCAAAATTTTCGCAAGTCTGATACTCGAAACCAATAACAACAATGGCCTAGGGGAAAAATACACATACCGTTGTAATCGGGCGAGTTTCTACTTTCAGATGCAACAGGAATTTCTCGAGTTCGTCAATCCATTCGCGAGAAATGGGAGTTTGAAGTTAAGGAATGGTTGAGAAACCATCAAAATTTTCGCAAGTCTGATACTCGAAACCAACAACTACAATGGCCTAGGGGAAAAATACACATAACGTTGTAATCGGGCGCGTTTCTACTTTCAAATGCAACAGGAATTTCTCGAGTTCGTCAATCCGTTCGCGAGATATGGGAGTTTGAAGTTAAAGAATGGTTGAGAAACCATCAAAATTTTCGCAAGTGTGATACTCGAAACCAATAACTACAATGCCCTAGGGGAAAAATACACATACCGTTGTAATCGGGCGAGTTTCTGCTTTCAGATGCAATAGGAAATTCTCGAGTTCGTCAATCCGTTCCCGAGATATGTAAGTGTGAAGTTAAGGAATGTTTGAGAAACCATCAAAATTTTCGCAAGTCTGATACACGAAACCAATAACTACAATGGCCTAGGGGAAAAATACACATACCGTTGTAATCGGGCGAGTTTATACTTCCACATGCAACAGGAATTTCTCGAGTTCGTCAATCCGTTCGCGAGATACGCAAGTGTGAAATTAAGGAATGGTCGAGAAACCATCAAAATTATCGCAAGTCTGATACTCGAAACCAATAACTGGAATGGCCTAGGGGAAAAGTACACATACCATTGTAATCGGGCGAGTTTCTACTTTCAGAGGCAACAGGAATTTCTCGAGTTCGTCAATCCGTTCGCGAGAAATGGGAGTTTGAAGTTAAGGAATGCTTGAGAAACCATCAAAATTTTCGCAAGTCTGATACTCGAAACAAATAACTACTATGGCCTAGGGCAAAAATGCACATAACGTTGTAACCGGGCGAGTTTCTGCTTTCAGATGCAATAGGAAATTTTCGAGTTCGTCAATCCGTTCGCGAGATATGTAAGTGTGAAGTTAAGGAATGTTTGAGAAACCATCAAAATTTTCGCAAGTCTGATACACGAAACCAATAACTACAATGGCCTAGGGGAAAAATACACATACCGTTGTAATCGGGCGAGTTTATACTTCCACATGCAACAGGAATTTCTCGAGTTCGTCAATCCGTTCGCGAGATATGGGAGTTTGAAGTTAAGGAATGGCTGAGAAATCATCAAAATTTTCGCAAGTCTGATACTCGAAACCAACAACTACAATGGCCTAGGGGAAAAATACACATAACGTTGTAATCGGGCGCGTTTCTACTTTCAAATGCAACAGGAATTTCTCGAGTTCGTCAATCCGTTCGCGAGATATGGGAGTTTGAAGTTAAAGAATGGTTGAGAAACCATCAAAATTTTCGCAAGTGTGATACTCGAAACCAATAACTACAATGCCCTAGGGGAAAAATACACATACCGTTGTAATCGGGCGAGTTTCTGCTTTTAGATGCAATAGGAAATTCTCGACTTCGTCAATCCGTTCGCGAGATATGTAAGTGTGAAGTTAACGAATGGTTGAGAAACCATCAAAATTCTCGCAAGTCTGATACTCGAAACCAATAACAACAATGGCCTAGGGGAAAAATACACATACCGTTGTAATCGGGCGAGTTTCTACTTTCAGATGCCACAGGAATTTCTCGAGTTCGTCAATCCATTCGCGGGAAATGGGAGTTTGAAGTTAAGGAATGGCTGAGAAATCATCAAAATTTTCGCAAGTCTGATACTCGAAACCAATAACTACAATGGCCTAGGGGAAAAATACACATACCGTTGTAATCGGGCGAGTTTCTACTTTCAGATGCAACAGGAATTTCTCGAGTTCGTCAATCCGTTCGCGAGATATGGGAGTTTGAAGTTAAGGAATGCTTGAGAAACCATCAAAATTTTCGCAAGTCTGATACTCGAAACCAATAACTACTATGGCCCAGGGGAAAAATACACATACCTTTATAATCGGGCGAGTTTCTGCTTTCAGATGCAATAAGAAATTCTCGAGTTCGTCAATCCGTTCGCGAGATATGTAAGTGTGAAGTTAAGGAGTGGTTGAGAAACCATCTAAATTATCGCAAGTCTGATACTCGAAACCAACAACTGGAATGGCCTACGGGAAAAGTACACATACCATTGTAATCGGGCGAGTTTCTACTTTCAGATGCAACAGGAATTTTTCGAGTTCGTCAGTCCGTCCGCGAGATATGTAAGTGTGAAGTTAAGGAATGGTTGAGAAACCATCAAAATTATCGCAAGTGTGATACTCGAAACCAATAACTGGAATGGCCTAGGGCAAAAATACACATACGGTTGTAATCGAGCGAGTTTCTGCTTTCAGATGCAATAGGAAATTCTCGAGTTCGTCAATCCGTTCGCGAGATATGGAAGTTTGAAGTTAAGGAATGATTGAGAAACCATCAAAATTTTCGCAAGTCTGATACTCGAAACCAATAACAACAATGGCCTAGGGGAAAAATGCACATACCGTTGTAGTCGGGCGAGTTTCTACTTTCAGATGCAACAGGAATTTCTCGAGTTCGCCAATCCGTTCGCGAGATATGGGAGTTTGAATTTAAGGAAAGGTTGAGAAACCATCAAAATTTTCGCAAGTCTGATACTCGAAACCAATAACTACAATGGCCTAGGGGAGAAATACACATACCGTTGTAATCGGGCGAGTTTCTAGTTTCAGATGCAATAGGAAATTCTCGAGTTCGTCAATCCGTTCGCGAGATATGTAAGTGTGGAGTTAAGGAATGGTTGAGAAACCATCAAAATTTTCGCAAGTCTGATACACGAAACCAATAACTACAATGGCCTAGGGGAAAAATACACATACCGTTGTAATCGGGCGAGTTTATACTTCCACATGCAAGGGAATTTCTCGAGTTCGTCAATCCGTTCGCGAGATATGGGAGTTTGAAGTTAAGGAATGGCTGAGAAATCATCAAAATTTTCGCAAGTGTGATACTCGAAACCAATAACTACAATGCCCTAGGGGAAAAATACACATACCGTTGTAATCGGGCGAGTTTCTGCTTTCAGATGCAACAGGAAATTCTCGACTTCGTCAATCCGTTCGCGAGATATGTAAGTGTGAAGTTAAGGAATGGTTGAGAAACCATCAAAATTTTCGCAAGTCTGATACTCGAAACCAATAACTACAATGGCCTAGGGGAAAAATACACATACCGTTGTAATCGGGCGCGTTTCTACTTTCAAATGCAACAGGAATTTCTCGAGTTCGTCAATCCGTTCGCGAGATATGTAAGTGTGGAGTTAAGGAATGGTTGCGAAACCATCAAAATTTTCGCAAGTGTGATACTCGAAACCAATAACTACAATGCCCTAGGGGAAAAAAACACATAGCGTTGTAATCGGGCGAGTTTCTGCTTTCAGATGCAATAGGAAATTCTCGACTTCGTCAATCCGTTCGCGAGATATGTAAGTGTGAAGTTAACGAATGGTTGAGAAACCATGAAAATTTTCGCAAGTCTGATACTCGAAACCAATAACTACAATGGCCTAGGGGAAAAATACACATACCTTTGTAATCGGGCGAGTTTCTGCTTTCAGATGCAATAGGAAATTCTCGAGTTCGTCAATCCGTTCGCGAGATATGGAAGTTTGAAGTTAAGGAATGATTGAGAAACCATCAAAATTTTCGCAAGTCTGATACTCGAAACCAATAACGGGAATGGCCTAGGGGAAAAGTACACATACCATTGTAATCGGGCGTGTTTCTGCTTTCAGATGCGATAGGAAATTCTCGAGTTCGTCAATCCGTTCGCGAGATACGCAAGTGTGAAATTAAGGAATGGTCGAGAAACCATCAAAATTATCGCAAGTCTGATACTCGAAACCAATAACTGGAATGGCCTAGGGGAAAAGTACAAATACCATTGTAATCGGGCGAGTTTCTACTTTCAGAGGCAACAGGAATTTCTCGAGTTCGTCAATCCGTTCCCGAGAAATGGGAGTTTGAAGTTAAGGAATGCTTGAGAAACCATCAAAATTTTCGCAAGTTAGATACTCGAAACAAATAACTACTATGGCCTAGGGCAAAAATGCACATAACGTTGTAACCGGGCGAGTTTCTGCTTTCAGATGCAATAGGAAATTTTCGAGTTCGTCAATCCGTTCGCGAGATATGTAAGTGTGAAGTTAAGGAATGTTTGAGAAACCATCAAAATTTTCGCAAGTCTGATACACGAAACCAATAACTACAATGGCCTAGGGGAAAAATACACATACCGTTGTAATCGGGCGAGTTTCTACTTTCAGATGCCACAGGAATTTCTCGAGTTCGTCAATCCGTTCGCGAGATATGGGAGTTTGAAGTTAAGGAATGGTTGAGAAACCATCAAAATTTTCGCAAGTGTGATACTCGAAACCAATAACTACAATGCCCTAGGGGAAAAATACACATACCGTTGTAATCGGGCGAGTTTCTGCTTTCAGATGCAATAGGAAATTCTCGACTTCGTCAATCCGTTCGCGAGATATGTATGTGTGAAGTTAACGAATGTTTGAGAAACCATCAAAATTTTCTCATGTCTGATACTCGAAACCAATAACTACAATGGCCTAGGGGAAAAATACACATACTTTTGTAATCGAGCGAGTTTCTGCTTCCAGATGCAATAGGAAATTCTCGAGTTCGTCAATCCGTTCGCGAGATATGGAAGTGTGAGGTTATGGAATGGTTGAGAAACCATCAAAATTTTCGCAAGTCTGATACTCGAAACCAATAACAACAATGGCCTAGGGGAAAAATACACATACCGTTGTAAACGGGCGAGTTTCTACTTTCAGATGCCACAGGAATTTCTCGAGTTCGTCAATCCATTCGCGAGAAATGGGAGTTTGAAGTTAAGGAATGGTTGAGAAACCATCAAAATTTTTGCAAGTCTGATACTCGAAACCAATAACTGGAATGGCCTAGGGGAAAAGTACACATACCGTTGTAATCGGGCAAGTTTACTATATACTTCCACATGCAACAGGAATTTCTCGAGTTCGTCAATCCGTTCGCGAGATATGGGAGTTTGAAGTTAAGGAATGCTTGAGAAACCATCAAAATTTTCGCAAGTCTGATACTCGAATCCAATAACTACTATGTCCTAGGGCAAAAATGCACATACCGTTGTAACCGGGCGAGTTTCTGCTTTCAGATGCAATAGGAAATTCTCGAGTTCGTCAATCCGTTCGCGAGATATGTAAGTGTGAAGTTAAGGAGTGGTTGAGAAACCATCTATATTATCGCAAGTCTGATACTCGAAACCAACAACTGGAATGGCCTACGGGAAAAGTACACATACCATTGTAATCGGGCGAGATTCTACTTTCAGATGCAACAGGAATTTGTCGAGTTCGTCAGTCCGTCCGCGAGATATGTAAGTGTGAAGTTAAGGAATGGTTGAGAAACCATCAAAATTATCGCAAGTTTGATACTCGAAACCAATAACTGGAATGGCCTAGGGCAAAAATACACATACGGTTGTAATCGGGCGAGTTTCTGCTTTCAGATGCAATAGGAAATTCTCGAGTTCGTCAATCCGTTCGCGAGATATGGAAGTTTGAAGTTAAGGAATGATTGAGAAACCATCAAAATTTTCGCAAGTCTGATACTGGAAACCAATAACTGGAATGGCCTAGGGGAAAAGTACACATACCATTGTAATCGAGCGAGTATCTACTTTCAGATGCAATAGGAAATTCTCGAGTTCGTCTATCCGTTCGCGAGATATGTAAGTGTGGAGTTAAGGAATGGTTGAGAAACCATCAAAATTTTCGCAAGTCTGATACACGAAACCAATAACTACAATGGCCTAGGGGAAAAATACACATACCGTTGTAATCGGGCGAGTTTATACGTCCACATGCAACAGGAATTTCTCGAGTTCGTCAATCCGTTCGCGAGATATGGGAGTTTGAAGTTAAGGAATGGCTGAGAAATCATCAAAATTTTCGCAAGTCTGATACTCGAATCCGATAACTACTATGGCCTAGGGCAAAAATGCACATACCGTTGTAACCGGGCGAGTTTCGGCTATCAGATGCAATAGGAAATTCTCGAGCTCGTCAATCCTTTCGCGAGATATGTAAGTGTGAAGTTAAGGAATGGTTGAGAAACCATCAAAATTATCGCAAGTCTGATACTCGAAACCAATAACTGGAATGGCCTAGGGGAAAAGTACACATACCATTGTAATCGGGCGAGTTTCTACTTTTAGATGCAACAGGAATTTCTCGAGTTCGTCAATCCGTTCGCGAGAAACGGGAGTTTGAAGTGAAGGAATGCTTGAGAAACCATCAAAATTTTCGCAAGTCTGATACTCGAAACCAATAACTACAATGGCCTAGGGGAAAAATACACATACCGTTGTAATCGGGCGAGTTTCTACTTTCAGATGCAATAGAAAATTCTCGAGTTCGTCAATCCGTTCGCGAGATATGTAAGTGTGGAGTTAAGGAATGGTTGAGAAACCATCAAAATTTTCGCAAGTCTGATACACGAAACCAATAACTGGAATGGCCTAGGGCAAAAATACACATACGGTTGTAATCGGGCGAGTTTCTGCATGCAGATGCAATAGGAAATTCTCGAGTTCGTCAATCCGTTCGCGAGATATGGAAGTTTGAAGTTAAGGAATGATTGAGAAACCATCAAAATTTTCGCAAGTCTGATACTCGAAACCAATAACTGGAATGGCCTAGGGGAAAAGTACACACACCATTGTAATCGAGCGAGTATCTACTTTCAGATGCAACAGGAAATTCTCGAGTTCGTCAATCCGTTCGCGAGATATGTAAGTGTGGAGTTAAGGAATGGTTGAGAAACCATCACAATTTTCGCAAGTCTGATACACGAAACCAATAACTACAATGGCCTAGGGGAAAAATACACATACCGTTGTAATCGGGCGAGTTTATACGTCCACATGCAACAGGAATTTCTCGAGTTCGTCAATCCGTTCGCGAGATATGGGAGTTTGAAGTTAAGGAATGGCTGAGAAATCATCAAAATTTTCGCAAGTCTGATACTCGAAACCAATAACTACAATGGCCTAGGGGAGAAATACACATACCGTTGTAATCGGGCGAGTTTCTACTTTCAAATGCAACAGGAATTTCTCGAGTTCGTCAATCCGTTCGCGAGATATGTAAGTGTGGAGTTACGGAATGGTTGAGAAACCATCAAAATTTTCGCAAGTGTGATACTCGAAACCAATAACTACAATGCCCTAGGGGAAAAATACACATAGCGTTGTAATCGGGCGAGTTTCTGCTTTCAGATGCAATAGGAAATTCTCGACTTCGTCAATCCGTTCGCGAGATATGTAAGTGTGAAGTTAACGAATGGTTGAGAAACCATGAAAATTTTCGCAAGTCTGATACTCGAAACCAATAACTACAATGGCCTAGGGGAAAAATACACATACCGTTGTAATCGGGCGAGTTTCTACTTTCAGATGCAATAGAAAATTCTCGAGTTCGTCAATCCGTTCGCGAGATATGTAAGTGTGGAGTTAAGGAATGGTTGAGAAACCATCAAAATTTTCGCAAGTCTGATACTCGAAACCAATAACTACAATGGCCTAGGGGAAAAATACACATACCGTTGTAATCGGGCGAGTTTCCGCTTTCAGATGCAACAGGAAATTCTCGACTTCGTCAATCCGTTCGCGAGATATGTAAGTGTGAAGTTAAGGAATGGTTGAGAAACCATCAAAATTTTCGCAAGTCTGATACTCGAAACCAATAACTACAATGGCCTAGGGGAAAAATACACATACCGTTGTAATCGGGCGCGTTTCTACTTTCAAATGCAACAGGAATTTCTCGAGTTCGTCAATCCGTTCGCGAGATATGTAAGTGTGGAGTTAAGGAATGGTTGAGAAACCATCAAAATTTTCGCAAGTCTGATACACGAAACCAATAACTACAATGGCCTAGGGGAAAAATACACATACCGTTGTAATCGGGCGAGTTTATACGTCCACATGCAACAGGAATTTCTCGAGTTCGTCAATCCGTTCGCGAGATATGGGAGTTTGAAGTTAAGGAATGGCTGAGAAATCATCAAAATTTTCGCAAGTCTGATACTCGAAACCAATAACTACAATGGCCTAGGGGAGAAATACACATACCGTTGTAATCGGGCGAGTTTCTACTTTCAGATGCAATAGGAAATTCTCGAGTTCGTCAATCCGTTCGCGAGATATGTAAGTGTGGAGTTAAGGAATGGTTGAGAAACCATCAAAATTTTCGCAAGTCTGATACACGAAACCAATAACTACAATGGCCTAGGGGAAAATACACATACCGTTGTAATCGGGCGAGTTTATACTTCCACATGCAACAGGAATTTCTCGAGTTCGTCAATCCGTTCGCGAGATATGGGAGTTTGAAGTTAAGGAATGGCTGAGAAATCATCAAAATTTTCGCAAGTCTGATACTCGAAACCAATAACTACAATGGCCTAGGGGAAAAATACACATACCGTTGTAATCGGGCGAGTTTCTACTTTCAAATGCAACAGGAATTTCTCGAGTTCGTCAATCCGTTCGCGAGATATGGGAGTTTGAAGTTAAGGAATGGTTGAGAAACCATCAAAATTTTCGCAAGTGTGATACTCGAAACCAATAACTACAATGCCCTAGGGGAAAAATACACATACCGTTGTAATCGGGCGAGTTTCTGCTTTCAGATGCAACAGGAAATTCTCGACTTCGTCAATCCGTTCGCGAGATATGTAAGTGTGAAGTTAAGGAATGGTTGAGAAACCATCAAAATTTTCGCAAGTCTGATACTCGAAACCAATAACTACAATGGCCTAGGGGAAAAATACACATACCGTTGTAATCGGGCGCGTTTCTACTTTCAAATGCAACAGGAATTTCTCGAGTTCGTCAATCCGTTCGCGAGATATGTAAGTGCGGAGTTACGGAATGGTTGAGAAACCATCAAAATTTTCGCAAGTGTGATACTCGAAACCAATAACTACAATGCCCTAGGGGAAAAATACACATAGCGTTGTAATCGGGCGAGTTTCTGCTTTCAGATGCAATAGGAAATTCTCGACTTCGTCAATCCGTTCGCGAGATATGTAAGTGTGAAGTTAACGAATGGTTGAGAAACCATGAAAATTTTCGCAAGTCTGATACTCGAAACCAATAACTACAATGGCCTAGGGGAAAAATACACATACCTTTGTAATCGGGCGAGTTATTGCTCTCAGATGCAATAGGAAATTCTCGAGTTCGTCAATCCGTTCGCGAGATACGCAAGTGTGAAATTAAGGAATGGTCGAGAAACCATCAAAATTATCGAAAGTTTGATACTCGAAACCAATAACTGGAATGGCCTAGGGCAAAAATACACATACGGTTGTAATCGGGCGAGTTTCTGCTTTCAGATGCAATAGGAAATTCTCGAGTTCGTCAATCCGTTCGCGAGATATGGAAGTTTGAAGTTAAGGAATGATTGAGAAACCATCAAAATTTTCGCAAATCTGATACTCGAAACCAATAACTGGAATGGCCTAGGGGAAAAGTACACATAACATTGTAATCGAGCGAGTATCTACTTTCAGATGCAATAGGAAATTCTCGAGTTCGTCAATCCGTTCGCGAGATATGTAAGTGTGGAGTTAAGGAATGGTTGAGAAACCATCAAAATTTTCGCAAGTCTGATACTCGAAACCAATAACTACAATGGCCTAGGGGAAAAATACACATACCGTTGTAATCGGGCGAGTTTCTACTTTCAGATGCAATAGAAAATTCTCGAGTTCGTCAAACCGTTCGCGAGATATGTAAGTGTGGAGTTAAGGAATGGTTGAGAAACCATCAAAATTTTCGCAAGTCTGATACACGAAACCAATAACTGGAATGGCCTAGGGCAAAAATACACATACGGTTGTAATCGGGCGAGTTTCTGCATTCAGATGCAATAGGAAATTCTCGAGTTCGTCAATCCGTTCGCGAGATATGGAAGTTTGAAGTTAAGGAATGATTGAGAAACCATCAAAATTTTCGCAAGTCTGATACTCGAAACCAATAACTGGAATGGCCTAGGGGAAAAGTACACACACCATTGTAATCGAGCGAGTATCTACTTTCAGATGCAACAGGAAATTCTCGAGTTCGTCAATCCGTTCGCGAGATATGTAAGTGTGGAGTTAAGGAATGGTTGAGATACCATCAAAATTTTCGCAAGTCTGATACACGAAACCAATAACTACAATGGCCTAGGGGAAAAATACACATACCGTTGTAATCGGGCGAGTTTATACGTCCACATGCAACAGGAATTTCTCGAGTTCGTCAATCCGTTCGCGAGATATGGGAGTTTGAAGTTAAGGAATGCTTGAGAAACCATCAAAATTTTCGCAAGTCTGATACTCGAAACCAATAACTACTATGGCCCAGGGGAAAAATACACATACCTTTATAATCGGGCGAGTTTCTGCTTTCAGATGCAATAGGAAATTCTCGAGTTCGTCAATCCGTTCGCGAGATATGTAAGTGTGAAGTTAAGGAGTGGTTGAGAAACCATCTAAATTATCGCAAGTCTGATACTCGAAACCAACAACTGGAATGGCCTACGGGAAAAGTACACATACCATTGTAATCGGGCGAGTTTCTACTTTCAGATGCAACAGGAATTTTTCGAGTTCGTCAGTCCGTCCGCGAGATATGTAACTGTGAAGTTAAGGAATGGTTGAGAAACCATCAAAATTATCGCAAGTGTGATACTCGAAACCAATAACTGGAATGGCCTAGGGCAAAAATACACATACGGTTGTAATCGGGCGAGTTTCTGCTTTCAGATGCAATAGGAAATTCTCGAGTTCGTCAATCCGTTCGCGAGATATGTAAGTGTGAAGTTAAGGAATGTTTGAGAAACCATCAAAATTATCGCAAGTCTGATACTCGAAACCAACAACTGGAATGGCCTACGGGTAAAGTACACATACCATTGTAATCGGGCGAGTTTCTACTTTCAGATGCAACAGGAATTTCTCGAGTTCGTCAGTCCGTCCGCGAGAAATGGGAGTTTGAAGTTAAGGAATGGTTGAGAAACCATCAAAATTTTCGCAAGTCTGATACTCGAAACCAATAACTACAATGGCCTAGGGGAAAAATACACAAACCGTTGTAATCGGGCGAGTTTCTACTTTCAGATGCAATAGGAAATTCTCGAGTTCGTCAATCCGTTCGCGAGATATGTAAGTGTGGAGTTAAGGAATGGTTGAGAAACCATCAAAATTTTCGCAAGTCTGATACACGAAACCAATAACTACAATGGCCTAGGGGAAAAATACACATACCGTTGTAATCGGGCGAGTTTATACTTCCACATGCAACAGGAATTTCTCGAGTTCGTCAATCCGTTCGCGAGATATGGGAGTTTGAAGTTAAGGAATGGTTGAGAAACCATCAAAATTTTCGCAAGTGTGATACTCGAAACCAATAACTACAATGCCCTAGGGGAAAAATACACATACCGTTGTAATCGGGCGAGTTTCTGCTTTCAGATGCAACAGGAAATTCTCGACTTCGTCAATCCGTTCGCGAGATATGTAAGTGTGAAGTTAAGGAATGGTTGAGAAACCATCAAAATTTTCGCAAGTCTGATACTCGAAACCAATAACTACAATGGCCTAGGGGAAAAATACACATACCGTTGTAATCGGGCGATTTTCTACTTTCAGATGCAATAGGAAATTCTCGAGTTCGTCAATCCGTTCGCGAGATATGTAAGTGTGGAGTTAAGGAATGGTTGAGAAACCATCAAAATTTTCGCAAGTCTGATAAACGAAACCAATAACTACAATGGCGTAGGGGAAAAATACACATACCGTTGTAATCGGGCGAGTTTATACTTGCACATGCAACAGGTATTTCTCGAGTTCGTCAATCCGTTCGCGAGATATGGGAGTTTGAAGTTAAGGAATGGCTGAGAAATCATCAAAATTTTCGCAAGTCTGACACTCGAAACCAATAACTACAATGGCCTAGGGGAAAAATACACATACCGTTGTAATCGGGCGAGTTTCTACTTTCAGATGCAACAGGAATTTCTCGAGTTCGTCAATCCGTTCGCGAGATATGGGAGTTTGAAGTTAAGGAATGCTTGAGAAACCATCAAAATTTTCGCAAGTCTGATACTCGAAACCAATAACTACTATAGCCCAGGAGAAAAATACACATACCTTTATAATCGGGCGAGTTTCTGCTTTCAGATGCAATAGGAAATTCTCGAGTTCATCAATCCGTTCGCGAGATATGTAAGTGTGAAGTTAAGGAGTGGTTGAGAAACCATCTAAATTATCGCAAGTCTGATACTCGAAACCAACAACTGGAATGGCCTACGGGAAAAGTACACATACCATTGTAATCGGGCGAGTTTCTACTTTCAGATGCAACAGGAATTTTTCGTGTTCGTCAGTCCGTCCGCGAGATATGTAAGTGTGAAGTTAAGGAATGGTTGAGAAACCATCAAAATTATCGCAAGTGTGATACTCGAAACCAATAACTGGAATGGCCTAGGGCAAAAATACACATACGTTTGTAATCGGGCGAGTTTCTGCTTTCAGATGCAATAGGAAATTCTCGAGTTCGTCAATCCGTTCGCGAGATATGGAAGTTTGAAGTTAAGGAATGATTGACAAACCATCAAAATTTTCGCAAGTCTGATACTCGAAACCAATAACTACTATGGCCTAGGGCAAAAATGCACATACCGTTGTAACCGGGCGAGGTTCGGCTATCAGATGCAATAGGAAATTCTCGAGTTCGTCAATCCTTTCGCGAGATATGTAAGTGTGAAGTTAAGGAATGGTTGAGAAACCATCTAAATTATCGCAAGTCTGATACTCGAAACCAACAACTGGAATGGCCTACGGGAAAAGAACACATACCGTTGTAACCGGGCGAGTTTCTGCTTTCAGATGCAATAGGAGATTTTCGAGTTCGTCAATCCGTTCGCGAGATATGTAAGTGTGAAGTTAAGGAATGTTTGAGAAACCATCAAAATTATCGCAAGTCTGATACTCGAAACCAACAACTGGAATGGCCTACGGGAAAAGTACACACACCATTGTAATCGGGCGAGTTTCTACTTCCAGATGCAACAGGAATTTCTGGAGTTCGTCAGTCCGTCCGCGAGAAATGGGAGTTTGAAGTTAAGGAATGGTTGAGAAACCATCAAAATTTTCGCAAGTCTGATACTCGAAACCAATAACTACAATGGCCTAGGGGAAAAATACACATACCGTTGTAATCGGGCGAGTTTCTACTTTCAGATGCAACAGGAATTTCTCGAGTTCCTCAATCCGTTCGCGAGATATGGGAGTTTGAAGTTAAGGAATGGCTGAGAAATCATCAAAATTTTCGCAAGTCTGATACTCGAAACCAATAACTACAATGGCCTAGGGGAAAAATACACATACCGTTGTAATCGGGCGAGTTTCTACTTTCAAATGCAACAGGAATTTCTCGAGTTCGTCAATCCGTTCGCGAGATATGGGAGTTTGAAGTTAAGGAATGGTTGAGAAACCATCAAAATTTTCGCAAGTGTGATACTCGAAACCAATAACTACAATGCCCTAGGGGAAAAATACACATACCGTTGTAATCGGGCGAGTTTCTGCTTTCAGATGCAACAGGAAATTCTCGACTTCGTCAATCCGTTCGCGAGATATGTAAGTGTGAAGTTAAGGAATGGTTGAGAAACCATCAAAATTTTCGCAAGTCTGATACTCGAAACCAATAACTACAATGGCCTAGGGGAAAAATACACATACCATTGTAATCGGGCGCGTTTCTACTTTCAAATGCAACAGGAATTTCTCGAGTTCGTCAATCCGTTCGCGAGATATGTAAGTGTGGAGTTAAGGAATGGTTGAGAAACCATCAAAATTTTCGCAAGTGTGATACTCGAAACCAATAACTACAATGCCCTAGGGGAAAAATACACATAGCGTTGTAATCGGGCGAGTTTCTGCTTTCAGATGCAATAGGAAATTCTCGACTTCGTCAATCCGTTCGCGAGATATGTAAGTGTGAAGTTAACGAATGGTTGAGAAACCATGAAAATTTTCGCAAGTCTGATACTCGAAACCAATAACTACAATGGCCTAGGGGAAAAATACACATACCTTTGTAATCGAGCGAGTTTCTGCTTTCAGATGCAATAGGAAATTCTCGAGTTCGTCAATCCGTTCGCGAGATATGGAAGTGTGAGGTTATGGAATGATTGAGAAACCATCAAAATTTTCGCAAGTCTGATACTCGAAACCAATAACAACAATGGCCTAGTGGAAAAATACACATACCATTGTAATCGGGCGAGTTTCTACTTTCAGATGCAACAGGAATTTCTCGAGTTCGTCAATCCATTCGCGAGAAATGGGAGTTTGAAGTTAAGGAATGGTTGAGAAACCATCAAAATTTTCGCAAGTCTGATACTCGAAACCAATAACTGGAATGGCCTAGGGGAAAAGTACACATACGGTTGTAATCGGGCGAGTTTACTATATACTTCCACATGCAACAGGAATTTCTCGAGTTCGTCAATCCGTTCGCGAGATATGGGAGTTTGAAGTTAAGGAATGGCTGAGAAATTATCAAAATTTTCGCAAGTCTGATACTCGAAACCAATAACTACAATGGCCTAGGGGAAAAATACACATACCGTTGTAATCGGGCGAGTTTCTACTTTCAGATGCAACAGGAATTTCTCGAGTTCGTCAATCCATTCGCGAGAAATGGGAGTTTGAAGTTAAGGAATGATTGAGAAACCATCAAAATTTTCGCAAGTCTGATACTCGAAACCAATAACAACAATGGCCTAGTGGAAAAATACACATACCGTTGTAATCGGGCGAGTTTCTACTTTCAGATGCAACAGGAATTTCTCGAGTTCGTCAATCCGTTCGCGAGATATGGGAGTTTGAAGTTAAGGAATGCTTGAGAAACCATCAAAATTTTCGCAAGTCTGATACTCGAATCCAATAACTACTATGTCCTAGGGCAAAAATGCACATACCGTTGTAACCGGGCGAGTTTCTGCTTTCAGATGCAATAGGAAATTCTCGAGTTCGTCAGTCCGTCCGCGAGATATGTAAGTGTGAAGTTAAGGAGTGGTTGAGAAACCATCTAAATTATCGCAAGTCTGATACTCGAAACCAACAACTGGAATGGCCTACGGGAAAAGTACACATACCATTGTAATCGGGCGAGTTTCTACTTTCAGATGCAACAGGAATTTTTCGAGTTCGTCAGTCCGTCCGCGAGATATGTAAGTGTGAAGTTAAGGAGTGGTTGAGAAACCATCAAAATTATCGCAAGTGTGATACTCGAAACCAATAACTGGAATGGCCTAGGGCAAAAATACACATACAGTTGTAATCGGGCGAGTTTCTGCTTTCAGATGCAATAGGAAATTCTCGAGTTCGTCAATCCGTTCGCGAGATATGGAAGTTTGAAGTTAAGGAATGATTGAGAAACCATCAAAATTTTCGCAAGTCTGATACTCGAAACCAATAACTGGAATGACCTAGGGGAAAAGTACACATACCATTGTAATCGGGCGAGTTTCTACATTCAGATGCAACAGGAATTTCTCGAATTCGTCAATCCGTTCGCGAGAAATGGGAGTTTGAAGTTAAGGAATGATTGAGAAACCATCAAAATTTTCGCAAGTCTGATACTCGAATCCAATAACTACTATGGCCTAGGGCAAAAATGCACATACCGTTGTAACCGGGCGAGTTTTGGCTATCAGATGCAATAGGAAATTCTCGAGTTCGTCAATCCTTTCGCGAGATATGTAAGTGTGAAGTTAAGGAATGGTTGAGAAACCATCAAAATTATCGCAAGTCTGATACTCGAAACAAATAACTACTATGGCCTAGGGCAAAAATGTACATACCGTTGTAACCGGGCGAGTTTCTGCTTTCAGATGCAATAGGAAATTTTCGAGTTCGTCAATCCGTTCGCGAGATATGTAAGTGTGAAGTTAAGGAATGTTTGAGAAACCATCAAAATTATCGCAAGTCGGATACTCGAAACCAACAACTGGAATGGCCTACGGGAAAAGTACACATACCATTGTAATCGGGCGAGTTTCTACTTTCAGATGCAACAGGAATTTCTCGAGTTCGTCAGTCCGTCCGCGAGAAATGGGAGTTTGAAGTTAAGGAATGGTTGAGAAACCATCAAAATTTTCGCAAGTCTGATACTCGAAACCAATAACTACAATGGCCTAGGGGAAAAATACACATACCGTTGTAATCGGGCGAGTTTCTACTTTCAGATGCAATAGGAAATTCTCCAGTTCGTCAATCCGTTCGCGAGATATGTAAGTGTGGAGTTAAGGAATGGTTGAGAAACCATCAAAATTTTCGCAAGTCTGATACACGAAACCAATAACTACAATGGCCTAGGGGAAAAATACACATACCGTTGTAATCGGGCGAGTTTATACTTCCACATGCAACAGGAATTTCTCGAGTTCGTCAATCCGTTCGCGAGATATGGGAGTTTGAAGTTAAGGAATGGCTGAGAAATCATCAACATTTTCGCAAGTCTGATACTCGAAACCAATAACTACAATGGCCTAGGGGAAAAATACACATACCGTTGTAACCGGGCGAGTTTCTGCTTTCAGATGCAATAGGAAATTCTCGAGTTCGTCAATCCGTTCGCGAGATATGTAAGTGTGAAGTTAAGGAGTGGTTGAGAAACCATCTATATTATCGCAAGTCTGATACTCGAAACCAACAACTGGAATGGCCTACGGGAAAAGTACACATACCATTCTAATCGGGCGAGTTTCTACTTTCAGATGCAACAGGAATTTCTCGAGTTCGTCAGTCCGTCCGCGAGATATGTAAGTGTGAAGTTAAGGAATGGTTGAGAAACCATCAAAATTATCGCAAGTGTGATACTCGAAACCAATAACTGGAATGGCCTAGGGCAAAAATACACATACCGTTGTAATCGGGCGAGTTTCTGCTTTCAGATGCAATAGGAAATTCTCGAGTTCGTCAATCCGTTCGCGAGATATGGAAGTTTGAAGTTAAGGAATGATTGAGAAACCATCAAAATTTTCGCTAGTCGGATACTCGAATCCAATAACTACTATGGCCTAGGGCAAAAATGCACATACCGTTGTAACCGGGCGAGTTTCGGCTATCAGATGCAATAGGAAATTCTCGAGTTCGTCAATCCTTTCGCGAGATATGTAAGTGTGAAGTTAAGGAATGGTTGAGAAACCATCAAAATTATCGCAAGTCTGATACTCGAAACCAGTAACTACTATGGCCTAGGACAAAAATGCACATACCGTTGTAACCGGGCGAGTTTCTGCTTTCAGATGCAATAGGAAATTCTCGAGTTCGTCAATCCGTTCGCGAGATACGCAAGTGTGAAGTTAAGGAATGGTCGAGAAACCATCAAAATTATCGCAAGTCTGATACTCGAAACCAATAACTACTATGGCCTAGGCCAAAAATGCACATACCGTTGTAACCGGGCGAGTTTCTGCTTTCAGATGTAAAAGGAAATTCTCGAGTTCGTCAATCCGTTCGCGAGATATGTAAGTGTGAAGTTAAGGAATGGTCGAGAAACCATCAAAATTATCGCAAGTCTGATACTCGAAACCAATAACTGGAATGGCCTAGGGGAAAAGTACACATACCATTGTAATCGAGCGAGTATCTATTTACTTTCAGATGCAACAGGAACTTCTCGAGTTCGTCAATCCGTTCGCGAGAAATGGGAGTTTGAAGTTAAGGAATGGTTGAGAAACCATCAAAATTTTCGCAAGTCTGATACTCGAAACCAACAACTGGAATGGCCTACGGGAAAAGTACACATACCATTGTAATCGGGCGAGTTTCTACTTTCAGATGCAACAGGAATTTCTCGAGTTCGTCAGTCCGTCCGCGAGATATGTAAGTGTGAAGTTAAGGAATGGTTGAGAAACCATCAAAATTATCGAAAGTTTGATACTCGAAACCAATAACTGGAATGGCCTAGGGCAAAAATACACATACGGTTGTAATCGGGCGAGTTTCTGCTTTCAGATGCAATAGGAAATTCTCGAGTTCGTCAATCCGTTCGCGAGATATGGGAGTTTGAAGTTAAGGAATGGCTGAGAAATCATCAAAATTTTCGCAAGTCTGATACTCGAAACCAATAACTACAATGGCCTAGGTGAAAAATACACATACCGTTGTAATCGGGCGAGTTTCTACTTTCAGATGCAACAGGAATTTCTCGAGTTCGTCAATCCGTTCGCGAGATATGGGAGTTTGAAGTTAAGGAATGCTTGAGAAACCATCAAAATTTTCGCAAGTCTGATACTCGAAACCAATAACTACTATGGCCCAGGGGAAAAATACACATACCTTTATAATCGGGCGAGTTTCTGCTTTCAGATGCAATAGGAAATTCTCGAGTTCGTCAATCCGTTCGCGAGATATGTAAGTGTGAAGTTAAGGAGTGGTTGAGAAACCATCTAAATTATCGCAAGTCTGATACTCGAAACCAACAACTGGAATGGCCTACGGGAAAAGTACACATACCATTGTAATCGGGCGAGTTTCTACTTTCAGATGCAACAGGAATTTTTCGAGTTCGTCAGTCCGTCCGCGAGATATGTAAGTGTGAAGTTAAGGAGTGGTTGAGAAACCATCAAAATTATCGCAAGTGTGATACTCGAAACCAATAACTGGAATGGCCTAGGGCAAAAATACACATACAGTTGTAATCGGGCGAGTTTCTGGTTTCAGATGCAATAGGAAATTCTCGAGTTCGTCAATCCGTTCGCGAGATATGGAAGTTTGAAGTTAAGGAATGATTGAGAAACCATCAAAATTTTCGCAAGTCTGATACTCGAAACCAATAACTGGAATGACCTAGGGGAAAAGTACACATACCATTGTAATCGGGCGAGTTTCTACTTTCAGATGCAACAGGAATTTCTCGAATTCGTCAATCCGTTCGCGAGAAATGGGAGTTTGAAGTTAAGGAATGATTGAGAAACCATCAAAATTTTCGCAAGTCTGATACTCGAATCCAATAACTACTATGGCCTAGGGCAAAAATGCACATACCGTTGTAACCGGGCGAGTTTCGGCTATCAGATGCAATAGGAAATTCTCGAGTTCGTCAATCCTTTCGCGAGATATGTAAGTGTGAAGTTAAGGAATGGTTGAGAAACCATCAAAATTATCGCAAGTCTGATACTCGAAACCAATAACTGGAATGGCCTAGGGGAAAAGTACACATACCATTGTAATCGGGCGAGTTTCTACTTTCAGATGCAACAGGAATTTCTCGAGTTCGTCAATCCGTTCGCGAGAAACGGGAGTTTGAAGTTAAGGAATGCTTGAGAAACCATCAAAATTTTCGCAAGTCTGATACTCGAAACAAATAACTACTATGGCCTAGGGCAAAAATGCACATACCGTTGTAACCGGGCGAGTTTCTGCTTTCAGATGCAATAGGAAATTTTCGAGTTCGTCAATCCGTTCGCGAGATATGTAAGTGTGAAGTTAAGGAATGTTTGAGAAACCATCAAAATTATCGCAAGTCGGATACTCGAAACCAACAACTGGAATGGCCTACGGGAAAAGTACACATACCATTGTAATCGGGCGAGTTTCTACTTTCAGATGCAACAGGAATTTCTCGAGTTCGTCAGTCCGTCCGCGAGAAATGGGAGTTTGAAGTTAAGGAATGGTTGAGAAACCATCAAAATTTTCGCAAGTCTGATACTCGAAACCAATAACTACAATGGCCTAGGGGAAAAATACACATACCGTTGTAATCGGGCGAGTTTCTACTTTCAGATGCAATAGGAAATTCTCCAGTTCGTCAATCCGTTCGCGAGATATGTAAGTGTGGAGTTAAGGAATGGTTGAGAAACCATCAAAATTTTCGCAAGTCTGATACACGAAACCAATAACTACAATGGCCTAGGGGAAAAATACACATACCGTTGTAATCGGGCGAGTTTATACTTCCACATGCAACAGGAATTTCTCGAGTTCGTCAATCCGTTCGCGAGATATGGGAGTTTGAAGTTAAGGAATGGCTGAGAAATCATCAAAATTTTCGCAAGTCTGATACTCGAAACCAATAACTACAATGGCCTAGGGGAAAAATACACATACCGTTGTAATCGGGCGGGTTTATACTTCCACATGCAACAGGAATTTCTCGAGTTCGTCAATCCGTTCGCGAGATATGGGAGTTTGAAGTTAAGGAATGGCTGAGAAATCATCAACATTTTCGCAAGTCTGATACTCGAAACCAATAACTACAATGGCCTAGGGGAAAAATACACATACCGTTGTAACCGGGCGAGTTTCTGCTTTCAGATGCAATAGGAAATTCTCGAGTTCGTCAATCCGTTCGCGAGATATGTAAGTGTGAAGTTAAGGAGTGGTTGAGAAACCATCTATATTATCGCAAGTCTGATACTCGAAACCAACAACTGGAATGGCCTACGGGAAAAGTACACATACCATTCTAATCGGGCGAGTTTCTACTTTCAGATGCAACAGGAATTTCTCGAGTTCGTCAGTCCGTCCGCGAGATATGTAAGTGTGAAGTTAAGGAATGGTTGAGAAACCATCAAAATTATCGCAAGTGTGATACTCGAAACCAATAACTGGAATGGCCTAGGGCAAAAATACACATACCGTTGTAATCGGGCGAGTTTCTGCTTTCAGATGCAATAGGAAATTCTCGAGTTCGTCAATCCGTTCGCGAGATATGGAAGTTTGAAGTTAAGGAATGATTGAGAAACCATCAAAATTTTCGCTAGTCGGATACTCGAATCCAATAACTACTATGGCCTAGGGCAAAAATGCACATACCGTTGTAACCGGGCG
This sequence comes from Ptiloglossa arizonensis, assembly GCF_051014685.1. Taxonomy (NCBI): domain Eukaryota; kingdom Metazoa; phylum Arthropoda; class Insecta; order Hymenoptera; family Colletidae; genus Ptiloglossa; species Ptiloglossa arizonensis. The sequence continues at coordinate 102,745 of NW_027479216.1, read as the reverse complement.
AGTTTCGGCTATCAGATGCAATAGGAAATTCTCGAGTTCGTCAATCCTTTCGCGAGATATGTAAGTGTGAAGTTAAGGAATGGTTGAGAAACCATCAAAATTATCGCAAGTCTGATACTCGAAACCAGTAACTACTATGGCCTAGGACAAAAATGCACATACCGTTGTAACCGGGCGAGTTTCTGCTTTCAGATGCAATAGGAAATTCTCGAGTTCGTCAATCCGTTCGCGAGATACGCAAGTGTGAAGTTAAGGAATGGTCGAGAAACCATCAAAATTATCGCAAGTCTGATACTCGAAACCAATAACTACTATGGCCTAGGCCAAAAATGCACATACCGTTGTAACCGGGCGAGTTTCTGCTTTCAGATGCAAAAGGAAATTCTCGAGTTCGTCAATCCGTTCGCGAGATATGTAAGTGTGAAGTTAAGGAATGGTCGAGAAACCATCAAAATTATCGCAAGTCTGATACTCGAAACCAATAACTGGAATGGCCTAGGGAAAAAGTACACATACCATTGTAATCGAGCGAGTATCTATTTACTTTCAGATGCAACAGGAACTTCTCGAGTTCGTCAATCCGTTCGCGAGAAATGGGAGTTTGAAGTTAAGGAATGGTTGAGAAACCATCAAAATTTTCGCAAGTCTGATACTCGAAACCAATAACTACAATGGCCTAGGGGAAAAATACACATACCGTTGTAATCGGGCGAGTTTCTACTTTCAGATGCAACAGGAATTTCTCGAGTTCGTCAATCCGTTCGCGAGATATGGGAGTTTGAAGTTAAGGAATGGTTGAGAAACCATCAAAATTTTCGCAAGTCTGATACTCGAAACCAATAACTACTATGGTCTAGGGCAAAAATGCACATACCGTTGTAACCGGGCGAGTTTCGGCTATCAGATGCAATAGGAAATTCTCGAGTTCGTCAATCCTTTCGCGAGATATGTAAGTGTGAAGTTAAGGAATGGTTGAGAAACCATCACAATTATCGCAAATCTGATACTCGAAACCAATAACTGGAATGGCCTAGGGGAAAAGTACACATACCATTGTAATCGGGCGAGTTTCTACTTTCAGATGCAACAGGAATTTCTCGAGTTCGTCTATCCGTTCGCGAGATATGGGAGTTTGAAGTTAAGGAATGGTTGAGAAACCATCAAAATTTTCGCAAGTCTGATACTCGAAACCAATAACTACTATGGCTTAGGGCAAAAATGCACATACCGTTGTAAACGGGCGAGTTTCTGCTTTCAGATGCAATAGGAAATTCTCGAGTTCGTCAATCCGTTCGCGAGATATGTAAGTGTGAAGTTAAGGAATGGTTGAGAAACCATCAAAGTTATCGCAAGTCTGATACACGAAACCAATAACTGGAATGGCCTAGGGCAAAAATACACATACCGTTGTAATCGGGCGAGTTTCTGCTTTCAGATGCAATAGGAAATTCTCGAGTTCGTCAATCCTTTCGCGAGATATGGAAGATTGAAGTTAAGGAATGATTGAGAAACCATCAAAATTTTCGCAAGTCTGATACTCGAAACCAATAACTGGAATGGCCTAGGGGAAAAGTACACATACCATTGTAATCGGGCGAGTTTCTACTGTCAGATGCAACAGGAATTTCTCGAGCTCGTCAATCCGTTCACGAGATATGGGACTTTGAAGTTAAGGAATGGTTGAGAAACCATCAAAATTTTCGCAAGTCTGCTGCTCGAAACCAATAACTGGAACGGCCTAGGGGAAAAGTACACACACCATTGTAATCGGGCAAGTTTCTACTTTCAGAGGCGACCGGAACTTCTCGAGTTCGCCAATCCGTTCGCGAGGTATCGGTGTTTGAAGTTAAGGAATGGTTGAGAAACCATCAAAATTTTCGCAAGTCTGATACTCGAAACCTAGTAACTACTATAGCCTAGGGCAAAAATACACATACCGTTGTAATCGGACGTGTTTCTGGTTTCAGATGCACCAGGAATTTCTCGAGTTCGTCATTCCGTTCGCGCGATATGAGAGTTTGAAGTTAAGGAATGGTTGAGAAACCACCACAATTTTCGCAAGTCTGATACTCGAAACAAATAACTACCATGGTCTAGGGGAAAAATGCACATACCATTGTAATCGGGCGAGTTTCTACTTTCAGATCCAACAGGAATTTCTCGAGCTCGTCAATCCGTTCGCGAGATATGGGACTTTGAAGTTAAGGAATGGTTGAGAAACCATCAAAATTTTCGCAAGTCTGGTACTCGAAACCAATAACTGGAACGGCCTAGGGGAAAAGTACACACACCATTGTAATCGGGCAAGTTTCTACTTTCAGAGGCGACAGGAACTTCTCGAGTTCGCCAATCCGTTCGCGAGGTATCGGTGTTTGAAGTTAAGGAATGGTTGAGAAACCATCAAAATTTTCGCATGTCTGATACTCGAAACCAATAACAGGAACGGCCTAAGGGAAAAGTACACACACCATTGTAATCGGGCAAGTTTCTACTTTCAAATGCAACAGGAATTTCTCGAGCACGTGAATCCGTTCGCGAGATATGGGACTTTGAAGTTAAGGAATGGTTGAGAAACCATCAAAATTTTCGAATGTCTGATACTCGAAACCAATAACTGGAACGGCCTAGGGGATAAGTACACACACCATTGCAATCGGGCAAGTTTCTACTTTCAGAGGCGACAGGAACATCTCGAGTTCGCCAATCCGTTCGCGAGGTGTCGGTGTTTGAAATTAAGGAATGGTTGAGAAACCATCAAAATTTTCGCAAGTCTGATACTCGAAACCAATAACTACTATAGCCTAGGGCAAAAATACACATACCGTTGTAATCGGACGTGTTTCTTGTTTCAGATGCACCAGGAATTTCTCGAGTTCGTCAATCCGTTCGCGCGATATGAGAGTTTGAAATTAAGGAATGGTTGAGAAACCACCACAATTTTCGCAAGTCTGATACTCGAAACCAATAACTACCATGACCTAGGGGAAAAATGCACATACCATTGTAATCGGGCGAGTTTCTACTTTCAGATCCAACAGGAATTTCTCGAGCTCGTCAATCCGTTCGCGAGATATGGGACTTTGAAGTTAGGGAATGGTTGAGAAACCATCAAAATTTTCGCAAGTCTGGTACTCGAAACCAATAACTGGAACGGCCTACTGGAGAAGTACACACACCATTGTAATGTGGCAAGTTTCTACTTTCAGAGGCGACAGGAACTTCTCGAGTTCGCCAATCCGTTCGCGAGGTATCGGTGTTTGAAGTTAAGGAATGGTTGAGAAACCATCAAAATTTTCGCAAGTCTGATACTCGAAACCAATAACAGGAACGGCCTACTGGAGAAGTACACACACCATTGTAATGTGGCAAGTTTCTACTTTCAGAGGCGACAGGAACTTCTCGAGTTCGCCAATCCGTTCGCGAGGTATCGGTGTTTGAAGTTAAGGAATGGTTGAGAAACCATCAAAATTTTCGCAAGTCTGATACTCGAAACCAATAACTACTATGGCCTAGGGCAAAAATACACATACCTTTGTAATCGGGCGAGTTTAAACTTTCAGATGCTACAGGAATTTCTCGAGCTCGTCAATCCGTTCGCGAGATATGGGGGTTTGAACTTAAGGAATGGTTGAGAAACCATCAAAATTTTCGCAAGTCTGATACTCGAAACCAATAACTGGAACGGCCTAGGGGAAAAGTACACACACCATTGTAATCGGGCAAGTTTCTACTTTCAAATGCAACAGGAATTTCTCGAGCTCGTCAATCCGTTCGCGAGATATGGGACTTTGAAGTTAAGGAATGGTTGAGAAACCATCAAAATTTTCGCAAGTCTGGTACTCGAAACCAATAACTGGAACGGCCTAGGGGAAAAGTACACATACCTTTGTTATCGGGAGAGTTTCTACTTTCAGATGCAACAGGAATTTCTCGAGCTCGTGAATCCGTTCGGGAGATATGGGACTTTGAAGTTAAGGAATGGTTGAGAAACCATCAAAATTTTCGCATGTCTGATACTCGAAACCAATAACTGGAACGGCCTAGGGGAAAAGTACACACACCATTGTAATCGAGCAAGTTTCTACTTTCAGAGGCGACAGGAACATCTCGAGTTCGCCAATCCGTTCGCGAGGTATCGGTGTTTGAAGTTAAGGAATAGTTGAGAAACCATCAAAATTTTCGCAAGTGTGATACTCGAAACCAATAACTACTATAGCCTAGGGCAAAAATACACATACCGTTGTAATCGGACGTGTTTCTTGTTTCAGATGCACCACGAATTTCTCGAGTTCGTCAATTCGTTCGCGCGATATGGGTGTTTGAAGTTAAGGAATGGTTGAGAAACCATCAAAATTTTCGCATGTCTGATACTCGAAACCAATAACAGGAACGGCCTAAGGGAAAAGTACACACACCATTGTAATCGGGCAAGTTTCTACTTTCAATTGCAACAGGAATTTCACGAGCTCGTCAATCCGTTCGCGAGATATGGGACTTTGAAGTTAAGGAATGGTTGAGAAACCATCAAAATTTTCGCAAGTCTGATACTCGAAACCAATAACTACTATGGCCTAGGGCAAAAATGCACATACCGTTGTAATCGGACGTGTTTCTGGTTTCAGAGGCACCAGGAATTTCTCGAGTTCGTCAATCCGTTCGCGCGATATGGGAGTTTGAAGTTAAGGAATGGTTGAGAAACCACCACAATTTTCGCAAGTCTGATACTCGAAACCAATAACTACCATGACCTAGGCGAAAAATGCACATACCTTTGTTATCGGGCGAGTTTCTACTTTCAGATGCAACAGGAATTTCTCGAGCTCGTCAATCCGTTCGCGAGATATGGGAGTTTGAAGTTAAGGAATGGTTGAGAAACCATCAAAATTTTCGCAAGTCTGATACTCGAAACCATTAACTGGAACGGCCTAGGGGAAAAGTACACACACCATTGTAATCGGGCAAGTTTCTACTTTCAAATGCAACAGGAATTTCTCGAGTTCGCCAATCCGTTCGCGAGGTATCGGAGTTTGAAGATAAGGAATGGTTGAGAAACCACCACAATTTTCGCAAGTCTGATACTCGAAACCAATAACTACCATGATCTAGGGGAAAAATGCACATACCTTTGTTATCGGGCGAGTTTCTACTTTCAGATGCAACAGGAATTTCTCGAGCTCGTCAATCCGTTCGCGAGATATGGGAGTTTGAAGTTAAGGAATGGTTGAGAAACCATCAAAATTTTCGCAAGTCTGGTACTCGAAACCAATAACTACAATGGCCTAGGGGAAAAATACACATAGCGTTGTAATCGGGAGAGTTTCTTCTTCCAGATGCAACCGGAATTTCTCGTGTTCGTCAATCCGTTCGCGAGATATGGGAGTTTGAATTTAAGGAATGGTTGAGAAACCTACAAAATTTTCGCAATTCTGATGCTAGAAACGAATAACTGGAATGACCTAGGGGAAAAGTACACACACCATTGTAGTCGGTCGAGTTTCTGCTTTCAGATGCAACAGGAATTTCTCGTGTTCGTCAATCCGTTCGCGAGATATGGGAGTTTGAAGTTAAGGAATGGTTGAGAAACCATCAAAATTTTCGCAAGTTTGATACTCGAAACCAATAACTACAATGCCCTAGGGCAAAAATACACATACCGTTGTAAGCGGGCGAGTTTCTGCTTTCAGATGCAACAGGAATTTCTCGAGTTCGTCAATCCGTTTGCGAGATATGGGAGTTTGAAGTAAAGGAATTGTTGAGAAACCATCAAAATTTTCGCAAGTCTGATACTCGAAACCAATAACTGGAATGGCCTAGGGGAAAATTACACACACAGTTGTAATGGGGCGAGTTTCTACTTTCAGATGCAACAGGAATTTCTCGAGTTCGTCAATCCGTTCACGAGATATGGGAGTTTGAATTTAAGGAATCGTTGAGAAATCATCATAATTTTCGCAAGTTTGATACTCGAAACGAGTAACTGGAATGACCTAGGGGAAAAGTACACACACCATTGTAATCGGTCGAGTTTCTACTTTCAGATGCAACAGGAAATAATCGAGTTCGTCAATCCGTTCGCGAGATATGGGAGTTTGAAGTTAAGAAATGCTTGAGAAACCAAAAAAATTTTCGCAAGTCTGATACCCGAAACCAATAACTACTATGGCCTAGGGCGAAAATACACATACCGTTGTAATAGGACGAGTTTCTGCTTTCAGATGCAACAGGAATTTCTCGAGTTCGTCAATCCGTTCGCGAGATATGGGAGTTTGAAGTTAAGGAATGGTTGAGAAACCATCAAAATTTTCGCAAGTCTGGTACTCGAAACCAATAACTACAATGGCCTAGGGGAAAAATACACATAGCGTTGTAATCGGGAGAGTTTCTTCTTCCAGATGCAACCGGAATTTCTCGTGTTCGTCAATCCGTTCGCGACATACGGGAGTTTGAAGTTAAGGAATGGTTGAGAAATCATCACAATTTTCGCAAGTCTGACACTCGAAACCAATAACTCCTATGGCCTAGGGGAAAAATACACATACCTTTGTAATCGGGCGTGTTTCTACTTTCAGATGCATCAGGAATTTCTCGAGTTCGTCAATCCGTTCGCGAGATATGGGAGTTTGAAGTTAAGGAATGGTTGAGAAACCACAAAAATTTTCGCAATTCTGATGCTAGAAACGAATAACTGGAATTACCTAGGGGAAAAGTACACACACCATTGAAATCGGTCGAGTTTCTGCTTTCAGGTGCAACAGGAATCTCTCGAATTCGTTAGTCCGTTCGCGAGATATGGGAGTTTGAAGGTAAGGAATGGTTGAGAAACCATCAAAATTTTCGCATGTCTGTTACTCGAAACCAATAACTGGAATGGCCTAGGGGAAAAGTACACACACCATTGTAATGGGGCGAGTTTCTACTATCAGATGCAACAGGAATTTCTCGAGTTCGTCATTCCGTTCGCGAGATATGGGTGTTTGAAGTTAAGGAATGGTTGAGAAACCATCAAAACTTTCGCAAGTCTGGTACTCGAAACCAATAACTACAATGGCCTAGGGGAAAAATACACATACCTTTTTAATCGGGCGAGTTTCTACTTTCAGATGCAACAGGAATTTCTCGAGTTCGTCAATCCGTTCGCGAGATATGGGAGTTTGAAGTTAAGGAATGGTTGGGAAACCATCAAAATTTTCGCAAGTCTCATACTCGAAACCTAGTAACTACTATAGCCTAGGGCAAAAATACACATACCGTTGTAATCGGACGTGTTTCTGGTTTCAGATGCACCAGGAATTTCTCGAGTTCGTCATTCCGTTCGCGCGATATGAGAGTTTGAAGTTAAGGAATGGTTGAGAAACCACCACAATTTTCGCAAGTCTGATACTCGAAACAAATAACTACCATGGTCTAGGGGAAAAATGCACATACCATTGTAATCGGGCGAGTTTCTACTTTCAGATCCAACAGGAATTTCTCGAGCTCGTCAATCCGTTCGCGAGATATGGGACTTTGAAGTTAAGGAATGGTTGAGAAACCATCAAAATTTTCGCAAGTCTGGTACTCGAAACCAATAACTGGAACGGCCTAGGGGAAAAGTACACACACCATTGTAATCGGGCAAGTTTCTACTTTCAGAGGCGACAGGAACTTCTCGAGTTCGCCAATCCGTTCGCGAGGTATCGGTGTTTGAAGTTAAGGAATGGTTGAGAAACCATCAAAATTTTCGCATGTCTGATACTCGAAACCAATAACAGGAACGGCCTAAGGGAAAAGTACACACACCATTGTAATCGGGCAAGTTTCTACTTTCAAATGCAACAGGAATTTCTCGAGCACGTGAATCCGTTCGCGAGATATGGGACTTTGAAGTTAAGGAATGGTTGAGAAACCATCAAAATTTTCGAATGTCTGATACTCGAAACCAATAACTGGAACGGCCTAGGGGATAAGTACACACACCATTGCAATCGGGCAAGTTTCTACTTTCAGAGGCGACAGGAACATCTCGAGTTCGCCAATCCGTTCGCGAGGTGTCGGTGTTTGAAATTAAGGAATGGTTGAGAAACCATCAAAATTTTCGCAAGTCTGATACTCGAAACCAATAACTACTATAGCCTAGGGCAAAAATACACGTACCGTTGTAATCGGACGTGTTTCTTGTTTCAGATGCACCAGGAATTTCTCGAGTTCGTCAATCCGTTCGCGCGATATGAGAGTTTGAAATTAAGGAATGGTTGAGAAACCACCACAATTTTCGCAAGTCTGATACTCGAAACCAATAACTACCATGACCTAGGGGAAAAATGCACATACCATTGTAATCGGGCGAGTTTCTACTTTCAGATCCAACAGGAATTTCTCGAGCTCGTCAATCCGTTCGCGAGATATGGGACTTTGAAGTTAGGGAATGGTTGAGAAACCATCAAAATTTTCGCAAGTCTGGTACTCGAAACCAATAACTGGAACGGCCTACTGGAGAAGTACACACACCATTGTAATGTGGCAAGTTTCTACTTTCAGAGGCGACAGGAACTTCTCGAGTTCGCCAATCCGTTCGCGAGGTATCGGTGTTTGAAGTTAAGGAATGGTTGAGAAACCATCAAAATTTTCGCAAGTCTGATACTCGAAACCAATAACAGGAACGGCCTACTGGAGAAGTACACACACCATTGTAATGTGGCAAGTTTCTACATTCAGAGGCGACAGGAACTTCTCGAGTTCGCCAATCCGTTCGCGAGGTATCGGTGTTTGAAGTTAAGGAATGGTTGAGAAACCATCAAAATTTTCGCAAGTCTGATACTCGAAACCAATAACTACTATGGCCTAGGGCAAAAATGCACATACCGATGTAATCGGATGTGCTTCTGGTTTCAGAGGCACCAGGAATTTCTCGAGTTCGTCAATCCGTTCGCGCGATATGGGAGTTTGAAGTTAAGGATTGGTTGAGAAACCACCACAATTTTCGCAAGTCTGATACTCGAAACCAATAACTACCATGACCTAGGGGAAAAATGCACATACCTTTGTAATCGGGCGAGTTTCTGCTTTCAGAGGCGACAGGAATTTCTCGAGTTCGTCAATCCGTTCGCGAGATATGGGAGTTTGAAGTTAAGGAATGGTTGAGAAACCATCAAAATTTTCGCAAGTCTGATACTCGAAACCATTAACTGGAACGGCCTAGGGGAAAAGTACACACACCATTGTAATGTGGCAAGTTTCTACTTTCAGAGGCGACAGGAACTTCTCGAGTTCGCCAATCCGTTCGCGAGGTATCGGTGTTTGAAGTTAAGGAATGGTTGAGAAACCATCAAAATTTTCGCAAGTCTGATACTCGAAACCAATAACTACTATGGCCTAGGGCAAAAATGCACATACCGATGTAATCGGATGTGCTTCTGGTTTCAGAGGCACCAGGAATTTCTCGAGCTCGTCAATCCGTTCGCGAGATATGGGAGTTTGAAGTTAAGGAATGGTTGAGAAACCATCAAAATTTTCGCAAGTGTGATACTCGAAAGCAATAACTGGAATGGCCTAGGGGAAAAGTACACACACCATTGTAATCGGGCAAGTTTCTACTTTCAAATGCAACAGGAATTTCTCGAGCTCGTCAATCCGTTCGCGAGATATCGGACTTTGAAGTTAAGAAATGGTTAAGAAACCATCAAAATTTTCGCAAGTCTGATACTCGAAACCAATAACTACTATGGCCTAGGGCAAAAATACACATACCTTTGTAATCGGGCGAGTTTAAACTTTCAGATGCTACAGGAATTTCTCGAGCTCGTCAATCCGTTCGCGAGATATGGGGGTTTGAACTTAAGGAATGGTTGAGAAACCATCAAAATTTTCGCAAGTCTGATACTCGAAACCAATAACTGGAACGGCCTAGGGGAAAAGTACACACACCATTGTAATCGGGCAAGTTTCTACTTTCAAATGCAACAGGAATTTCTCGAGCTCGTCAATCCGTTCGCGAGATATGGGACTTTGAAGTTAAGGAATGGTTGAGAAACCATCAAAATTTTCGCAAGTCTGGTACTCGAAACCAATAACTGGAACGGCCTAGGGGAAAAGTACACACACCATTGTAATCGAGCAAGTTTCTACTTTCAGAGGCGACAGGAACATCTCGAGTTCGCCAATCCGTTCGCGAGGTATCGGTGTTTGAAGTTAAGGAATAGTTGAGAAACCATCAAAATTTTCGCAAGTCTGATACTCGAAACCAATAACTACTATGGCCTAGGGCAAAAATGCACATACCGTTGTAATCGGACGTGTTTCTGGTTTCAGAGGCACCAGGAATTTCTCGAGTTCGTCAATCCGTTCGTGCGATATGGGAGTTTGAAGTTAAGGAATGGTTGAGAAACCACCACAATTTTCGCAAGTCTGATACTCGAAACCAATAACTACCATGACCTAGGCGAAAAATGCACATACCTTTGTTATCGGGCGAGTTTCTACTTTCAGATGCAACAGGAATTTCTCGAGCTCGTCAATCCGTTCGCGAGATATGGGAGTTTGAAGTTAAGGAATGGTTGAGAAACCATCAAAATTTTCGCAAGTCTGATACTCGAAACCATTAACTGGAACGGCCTAGGGGAAAAGTACACACACCATTGTAATCGGGCAAGTTTCTACTTTCAAATGCAACAGGAATTTCTCGAGTTCGCCAATCCGTTCGCGAGGTATCGGAGTTTGAAGATAAGGAATGGTTGAGAAACCACCACAATTTTCGCAAGTCTGATACTCGAAACCAATAACTACCATGATCTAGGGGAAAAATGCACATACCTTTGTTATCGGGCGAGTTTCTACTTTCAGATGCAACAGGAATTTCTCGAGCTCGTCAATCCGTTCGCGAGATATGGGAGTTTGAAGTTAAGGAATGGTTGAGAAACCATCAAAATTTTCGCAAGTCTGGTACTCGAAACCAATAACTACAATGGCCTAGGGGAAAAATACACATAGCGTTGTAATCGGGAGAGTTTCTTCTTCCAGATGCAACCGGAATTTCTCGTGTTCGTCAATCCGTTCGCGAGATATGGGAGTTTGAATTTAAGGAATGGTTGAGAAACCTACAAAATTTTCGCAATTCTGATGCTAGAAACGAATAACTGGAATGACCTAGGGGAAAAGTACACACACCATTGTAATCGGTCGAGTTTCTGCTTTCAGATGCAACAGGAATTTCTCGTGTTCGTCAATCCGTTCGCGAGATATGGGAGTTTGAAGTTAAGGAATGGTTGAGAAACCATCAAAATTTTCGCAAGTTTGATACTCGAAACCAATAACTACAATGCCCTAGGGCAAAAATACACATACCGTTGTAAGCGGGCGAGTTTCTGCTTTCAGATGCAACAGGAATTTCTCGAGTTCGTCAATCCGTTTGCGAGATATGGGAGTTTGAAGTAAAGGAATTGTTGAGAAACCATCAAAATTTTCGCAAGTCTGATACTCGAAACCAATAACTGGAATGGCCTAGGGGAAAATTACACACACAGTTGTAATGGGGCGAGTTTCTACTTTCAGATGCAACAGGAATTTCTCGAGTTCGTCAATCCGTTCACGAGATATGGGAGTTTGAATTTAAGGAATCGTTGAGAAATCATCATAATTTTCGCAAGTTTGATACTCGAAACGAGTAACTGGAATGACCTAGGGGAAAAGTACACACACCATTGTAATCGGTCGAGTTTCTACTTTCAGATGCAACAGGAAATAATCGAGTTCGTCAATCCGTTCGCGAGATATGGGAGTTTGAAGTTAAGAAATGCTTGAGAAACCAAAAAAATTTTCGCAAGTCTGATACCCGAAACCAGTAACTACTATGGCCTAGGGCGAAAATACACATACCGTTGTAATAGGACGAGTTTCTGCTTTCAGATGCAACAGGAATTTCTCGAGTTCGTCAATCCGTTCGCGAGATATGGGAGTTTGAAGTTAAGGAATGGTTGAGATACCATCAAAATTTTCGCAAGTCTGGTACTCGAAACCAATAACTACAATGGCCTAGGGGAAAAATACACATAGCGTTGTAATCGGGAGAGTTTCTTCTTCCAGATGCAACCGGAATTTCTCGTGTTCGTCAATCCGTTCGCGACATACGGGAGTTTGAAGTTAAGGAATGGTTGAGAAATCATCACAATTTTCGCAAGTCTGATACTCGAAACCAATAACTCCTATGGCCTAGGGGAAAAATACACATACCTTTGTAATCGGGCGTGTTTCTACTTTCAGATGCATCAGGAATTTCTCGAGTTCGTCAATCCGTTCGCGAGATATGGGAGTTTGAAGTTAAGGAATGTTTGAGAAACCACAAAAATTTTCGCAATTCTGATGCTAGAAACGAATAACTGGAATTACCTAGGGGAAAAGTACACACACCATTGAAATCGGTCGAGTTTCTGCTTTCAGGTGCAACAGGAATTTCTCGAATTCGTTAGTCCGTTCGCGAGATATGGGAGTTTGAAGGTAAGGAATGGTTGAGAAACCATCAAAATTTTCGCATGTCTGTTACTCGAAACCAATAACTGGAATGGCCTAGGGGAAAAGTACACACACCATTGTAATGGGGCGAGTTTCTATTATCAGATGCAACAGGAATTTCTCGAGTTCGTCATTCCGTTCGCGAGATATGGGTGTTTGAAGTTAAGGAATGGTTGAGAAACCATCAAAACTTTCGCAAGTCTGGTACTCGAAACCAATAACTACAATGGCCTAGGGGAAAAATACACATACCTTTTTAATCGGGCGAGTTTCTACTTTCAGATGCAACAGGAATTTCTCGAGTTCGTCAATCCGTTCGCGAGATATGGGAGTTTGAAGTTAAGGAATGGTTGGGAAACCATCAAAATTTTCGCAATTCTGATGCTAGAAACGAATAACTGGAATGACCTAGGGGAAAAGTACACACACCATTGTAATCGGTCGAGTTTCTGCTTTCAGATGCAACAGGAATTTCTCGTGTTCGTCAATCCGTTCGCGAGATATGGGAGTTTGAAGTTAAGGAATGGTTGAGAAACCATCAAAATTTTCGCAATTCTGATGCTAGAAACGAATAACTGGAATGACCTAGGGGAAAAGTACACACACCATTGTAATCGGTCGAGTTTCTGCTTTCAGATGCAACAGGAATTTCTCGAGTTCGTCAATCCGTTTGCGAGATATGGGAGTTTGAAGTAAAGGAATGGTTGAGAAACCATCAAAATTTTCGCAAGTCTGATACTCGAAACCAATAACTGGAATGGCCTAGGGGAAAAGTACACACACCGTTGTAATGGGGCGAGTTTCTACTTTCAGATGCAACAGGAATTTCTCGAGTTCGTCAATCCGTTCACGAGATATGGGAGTTTGAATTTAAGGAATCGTTGAGAAATCATCATAATTTTCGCAAGTTTGATACTCGAAACGAGTAACTGGAATGACCTAGGGGAAAAGTACACACACCATTGTAATCGGTCGAGTTTCTACTTTCAGATGCAACAGGAAATAATCGAGTTCGTCAATCCGTTCGCGAGATATGGGAGTTTGAAGTTAAGAAATGCTTGAGAAACCATCAAAATTTTCGCAAGTCTGATACCCGAAACCAATAACTACTATGGCCTAGGGCGAAAATACACATACCGTTGTAATAGGACGAGTTTCTGCTTTCAGATGCAACAGGAATTTCTCGAGTTCGTCAATCCGTTCGCGAGATATGGGAGTTTGAAGTTAAGGAATGGTTGAGAAACCATCAAAATTTTCGCAAGTCTGTTACTGGAAACCAATAACTACAATGTCCTAGGGGAAAAATACACATAGCGTTGTAATCGGGAGAGTTTCTTCTTCCAGATGCAACCGGAATTTCTCGTGTTCGTCAATCCGTTCGCGACATACGGGAGTTTGAAGTTAAGGAATGGTTGAGAAATCATCACAATTTTCGCAAGTCTGATACTCGAAACCAATAACTCCTATGGCATAGGGGAAAAATACACATACCATTGTAATCGGGCGAGTTTGTACTTTCAGATGCATCAGGAATTTCTCGAGTTCGTCAATCCGTTCGCGAGATATGGGAGTTTGAAGTTAAGGAATGGTTGAGAAACCACAAAAATTTTCGCAATTCTGATGCTAGAAACGAATAACTGGAATTACCTAGGGGAAAAGTACACACACCATTGTAATCGGTCGAGTTTCTGCTTTGAGGTGCAACAGGAATTTCTCGAGTTCGTTAGTCCGTTCGCGAGATATGGGAGTTTGAAGGTAAGGAATGGTTGAGAAACCATCAAAATTTTCGCATGTCTGTTACTCGAAACCAATAACTGGAATGGCCTAGGGGAAAAGTACACACACCATTGTAATGGGGCGAGTTTCTACTATCAGATGCAACAGGAATTTCTCGAGTTCGTCATTCCGTTCGCGAGATATGGGTGTTTGAAGTTAAGGAATGGTTGAGAAACCATCAAAACTTTCGCAAGTGTGGTACTCGAAACCAATAACTACAATGGCCTAGGGGAAAAATACAAATAGCGTTGTAATCGGGAGAGTTTCTTCTTCCAGATGCAACCGGAATTTCTCGTGTTCGTCAATCCGTTCGCGACATATGGGAGTTTGAAGTTAAGGAATGGTTGAGAAATCATCACAATTTTCGCAAGTCTGATACTCGAAACCAATAACTCCTATGGCCTAGGGGAAAAATACACATACCTTTTTAATCGGGCGAGTTTCTACTTTCAGATGCAACAGGAATTTCTCGAGTTCGTCAATCCGTTCGCGAGATATGGGAGTTTGAAGTTAAGGAATGGTTGGGAAACCATCAAAATTTTCGCAATTCTGATGCTAGAAACGAATAACTGGAATGACCTAGGGGAAAAGTACACACACCATTGTAATCGGTCGAGTTTCTGCTTTCAGATGCAACAGGAATTTCTCGAGTTCGTCAATCCGTTCGCGAGATATGGGAGTTTGAAGTTAAGGAATGGTTGAGAAACCATCAAAATTTTCGCAAGTTTGATACTCGAAACCAATAACTACAATGCCCTAGGGCAAAAATACACATACCGTTGTAAGCGGGCGAGTTTCTGCTTTCAGATGCAACAGGAATTTCTCGAGTTCGTCAATCCGTTTGCGAGATATGGGAGTTTGAAGTAAAGGAATGGTTGAGAAACCATCAAAATTTTCGCAAGTCTGATACTCGAAACCAATAACTACAATGGCCTAGGGGAAAAATACACATAGCGTTTTAATCGGGAGAGTTTCTGTTTTCAGATGCAACAGGAATTTCTCGAGTTCGTCAATCCGTTCGCGAGATATCGGAGTTTGAAGTTAAGGAATGGTTGAGAAACCATCATAATTTTCGCAAGTTTGATACTCGAAACGAATAACTGGAATGACCTAGGGGAAAAGTACACACGCCATTGTAATCGGTCGAGTTCCTACTTTCAGATGCAACAGGAAATAATCGAGTTCGTCAATCCGTTCGCGAGATATGGGAGTTTGAAGTTAAGAAATGCTTGAGAAACCATCAAAATTTTCGCAAGTCTGATACCCGAAACCATTAACTATTATGGCCTAGGACAAAAATACACATACCGTTGTAATCGGACGAGTTTGTGCTTTCAGATGCAACAGGAATTTCTCGAGATCGTCAATCCGTTCGCGAGATATGGGAGTTTGAAGGTAAGGAATGGTTGAGAAACCATCAAAATTTTCGCAAGTCTGTTACTCGAAACCAATAACTGGAATGGCCTAGGGGAAAAGTACACACACCATTGTAATCGGTCGAGTTTCTGCTTTCAGATGCAACAGGAATTTCTCGAGTTCGTCAATCCGTTTGCGAGATATGGGAGTTTGAAGTAAAGGAATGGTTGGGAAACCATCAAAATTTTCGCAATTCTGATGCTAGAAACGAATAACTGGAATGACCTAGGGGAAAAGTACACACACCATTGTAATCGGTCGAGTTTCTGCTTTCAGATGCAACAGGAATTTCTCGTGTTCGTCAATCCGTTCGCGAGATATGGGAGTTTGAAGTTAAGGAATGGTTGAGAAACCATCAAAATTTTCGCAATTCTGATGCTAGAAACGAATAACTGGAATGACCTAGGGGAAAAGTACACACACCATTGTAATCGGTCGAGTTTCTGCTTTCAGATGCAACAGGAATTTCTCGAGTTCGTCAATCCGTTTGCGAGATATGGGAGTTTGAAGTAAAGGAATGGTTGAGAAACCATCAAAATTTTCGCAAGTCTGATACTCGAAACCAATAACTGGAATGGCCTAGGGGAAAAGTACACACACCGTTGTAATGGGGCGAGTTTCTACTTTCAGATGCAACAGGAATTTCTCGAGTTCGTCAATCCGTTCACGAGATATGGGAGTTTGAATTTAAGGAATCGTTGAGAAATCATCATAATTTTCGCAAGTTTGATACTCGAAACGAGTAACTGGAATGACCTAGGGGAAAAGTACACACACCATTGTAATCGGTCGAGTTTCTACTTTCAGATGCAACAGGAAATAATCGAGTTCGTCAATCCGTTCGCTAGATATGGGAGTTTGAAGTTAAGAAATGCTTGAGAAACCATCAAAATTTTCGCAAGTCTGATACCCGAAACCAATAACTACTATGGCCTAGGGCGAAAATACACATACCGTTGTAATAGGACGAGTTTCTGCTTTCAGATGCAACAGGAATTTCTCGAGTTCGTCAATCCGTTCGCGAGATATGGGAGTTTGAAGTTAAGGAATGGTTGAGAAACCATCAAAATTTTCGCAAGTCTGTTACTGGAAACCAATAACTACAATGTCCTAGGGGAAAAATACACATAGCGTTGTAATCGGGAGAGTTTCTTCTTCCAGATGCAACCGGAATTTCTCGTGTTCGTCAATCCGTTCGCGACATACGGGAGTTTGAAGTTAAGGAATGGTTGAGAAATCATCACAATTTTCGCAAGTCTGATACTCGAAACCAATAACTCCTATGGCATAGGGGAAAAATACACATACCATTGTAATCGGGCGAGTTTGTACTTTCAGATGCATCAGGAATTTCTCGAGTTCGTCAATCCGTTCGCGAGATATGGGAGTTTGAAGTTAAGGAATGGTTGAGAAACCACAAAAATTTTCGCAATTCTGATGCTAGAAACGAATAACTGGAATTACCTAGGGGAAAAGTACACACACCATTGTAATCGGTCGAGTTTCTGCTTTGAGGTGCAACAGGAATTTCTCGAGTTCGTTAGTCCGTTCGCGAGATATGGGAGTTTGAAGGTAAGGAATGGTTGAGAAACCATCAAAATTTTCGCATGTCTGTTACTCGAAACCAATAACTGGAATGGCCTAGGGGAAAAGTACACACACCATTGTAATGGGGCGAGTTTCTACTATCAGATGCAACAGGAATTTCTCGAGTTCGTCATTCCGTTCGCGAGATATGGGTGTTTGAAGTTAAGGAATGGTTGAGAAACCATCAAAACTTTCGCAAGTGTGGTACTCGAAACCAATAACTACAATGGCCTAGGGGAAAAATACAAATAGCGTTGTAATCGGGAGAGTTTCTTCTTCCAGATGCAACCGGAATTTCTCGTGTTCGTCAATCCGTTCGCGACATATGGGAGTTTGAAGTTAAGGAATGGTTGAGAAATCATCACAATTTTCGCAAGTCTGATACTCGAAACCAATAACTCCTATGGCCTAGGGGAAAAATACACATACCTTTTTAATCGGGCGAGTTTCTACTTTCAGATGCAACAGGAATTTCTCGAGTTCGTCAATCCGTTCGCGAGATATGGGAGTTTGAAGTTAAGGAATGGTTGGGAAACCATCAAAATTTTCGCAATTCTGATGCTAGAAACGAATAACTGGAATGACCTAGGGGAAAAGTACACACACCATTGTAATCGGTCGAGTTTCTGCTTTCAGATGCAACAGGAATTTCTCGAGTTCGTCAATCCGTTCGCGAGATATGGGAGTTTGAAGTTAAGGAATGGTTGAGAAACCATCAAAATTTTCGCAAGTTTGATACTCGAAACCAATAACTACAATGCCCTAGGGCAAAAATACACATACCGTTGTAAGCGGGCGAGTTTCTGCTTTCAGATGCAACAGGAATTTCTCGAGTTCGTCAATCCGTTTGCGAGATATGGGAGTTTGAAGTAAAGGAATGGTTGAGAAACCATCAAAATTTTCGCAAGTCTGATACTCGAAACCAATAACTACAATGGCCTAGGGGAAAAATACACATAGCGTTTTAATCGGGAGAGTTTCTGTTTTCAGATGCAACAGGAATTTCTCGAGTTCGTCAATCCGTTCGCGAGATATCGGAGTTTGAAGTTAAGGAATGGTTGAGAAACCATCATAATTTTCGCAAGTTTGATACTCGAAACGAATAACTGGAATGACCTAGGGGAAAAGTACACACGCCATTGTAATCGGTCGAGTTCCTACTTTCAGATGCAACAGGAAATAATCGAGTTCGTCAATCCGTTCGCGAGATATGGGAGTTTGAAGTTAAGAAATGCTTGAGAAACCATCAAAATTTTCGCAAGTCTGATACCCGAAACCATTAACTATTATGGCCTAGGACAAAAATACACATACCGTTGTAATCGGACGAGTTTGTGCTTTCAGATGCAACAGGAATTTCTCGAGATCGTCAATCCGTTCGCGAGATATGGGAGTTTGAAGGTAAGGAATGGTTGAGAAACCATCAAAATTTTCGCAAGTCTGTTACTCGAAACCAATAACTGGAA
Source organism: Ptiloglossa arizonensis (assembly GCF_051014685.1). Lineage (NCBI taxonomy): Eukaryota > Metazoa > Arthropoda > Insecta > Hymenoptera > Colletidae > Ptiloglossa > Ptiloglossa arizonensis. The sequence goes on along the minus strand of NW_027479216.1, from coordinate 84,017 downwards.
TGGCCTAGGGGAAAAGTACACACACCATTGTAATGGGGCGAGTTTCTACTTTCAGATGCAACAGGAATTTCTCGAGTTCGTCAAACCGTTCGCGAGATATGGGAGTTTGAAGTTAAGAAATGCTTGAGAAACCATCAAAATTTTCGCAAGTCTGATACCCGAAACCATTAACTATTATGGCCTAGGGCAAAAATACACATACCGTTGTAATCGGACGAGTTTCTGCTTTCAGATGCAACAGGAATTTCTCGAGTTCGTCAATCCGTTCGCGAGATATGGGAGTTTGAAGGTAAGGAATGGTTGAGAAACCATCAAAATTTTCGCAAGTCTGTTACTCGAAACCAATAACTGGAATGGCCTAGGGGAAAAGTACACACACCATTGTAATGGGGCGAGTTTCTATTTTCAGATGCAACAGGAGTTTCTCGAGTTCGTCAATCCGTTCGCGACATATGGGACTTTGAAGTTAAGGAATGGTTGAGAAACCATCAAAATTTTCGCAAGTCTGATACTCGAAACCAATAACTACAATGGCCTAGGGGAAAAATACACATAGCGTTGTAATCGGGAGAGTTTCTGTTTTCAGATGCAACCGAAACTTTTCGGATTCGTCAATCCGTTCGCGAAGTATGGGAGTTGGTGTTAAGGAATGGTTGAGAAACCACAAAAATTTTCGTAAGTCTGATACTCGAAACAAATAACTACTATGGCCTAGGGCAAAAATACACATACCGTTGTAATCGGACGAGTTTCTGCTTTCAGATGCAACAGGAATTTCTCGAGTTCGTCAATCCGTTCGCGAAATATGGGAGTTTGAAGGTAAGGAATGGTTGAGAAACCATCAAAATTTTCGCAAGTCTGTTACTCGAAACCAATAACTGGAATGGCCTAGGGGAAAAGTACACACACCGTTGTAATGGGGCGAGTTTCTACTTTCAGGTGCAACAGGAATTTCTCGAGTTCGTCAATCCGTTCGCGAGATATGGGAGTTTGAAGTTAAGGAATGGTTGAGAAACCATCATAATTTTCGCAAGTTTGATACTCGAAACGAATAACTGGATTGATCTAGGGGAAAAGTACACACGCCATTGTAATCGGTCGAGTTTCTACTTTCAGATGCAACAGGAAATAATCGAGTTCGTCAATCCGTTCGCGAGATATGGGAGTTTGAAGTTAAGAAATGCTTGAGAAACCATCAAAATTTTCGCAAGTCTGATACTCGAAACCAATAACTACAATGGCCTAGGGCAAAAATACACATACCGTTGTAATCGGACGAGTTTCTGCTTTCAGATGCAACAGGAATTTCTCGAGTTCGTCAATCCGTTCGCGAGATATGGGAGTTTGAAGGTAAGGAATGGTTGAGAAACCATCAAAATTTTCGCAAGTCTGTTACTCGAAACCAATAACTACAATGGCCTAGGGCAGAAATACACATACCGTTGTCATCGGGCGAGTTTCTGCTTTCAGATGCAACAGGAATTTCTCGAGTTCGTCAATCCGTTCGCGACATATGGGAGTTTGAAGTTAAGGAATGGTTGATAAACCATCAAAATTTTCGCAAGTCTGATACTCGAAACCAATAGCTACAATGGCCTAGGGGAAAAATACACATACCGTTGTAATCGGACGAGTTTCTGCTTTCAGATGCAACAGGAATTTCTCGAGTTCGTCAATCCGTTCGCGAGTTATGGGAGTTTGAAGGTAAGGAATGGTTGAGAAACCACAAAAATTTTCGCAAGTCTGATACTCGAAACCAATAACTACAATGGCCTAGGGGAAAAATACACATAGCGTTGTAATCGGGAGAGTTTCTGTTTTCCGAAGCAACAGAAATTTCTCGGATTCGTCAATCCGTTCGCGAAATATGGGAGTTGGAGTTAAGGAATGGTTGAGAAATCACAAAAATTTTCGTAAGTCTGATACCCGAAACCAATAACTACTATGGCCTAGGGCAAAAATACACATACCGTTGTAATCGGACGAGTTTCTACTTTCAGATGCAACAGGAATTTCTCGAGTTCGTTAGTCCGTTCGCGAGATATGGGAGTTTGAAGTTAAGGAATGGTTGAGAAACCATCAAAATTTTCGCAAGTCTGGTACTCGAAACCAATAACTACAGTGGCCTAGGGGAAATATAAACATAGCGTTGTAATCGGGAGAGTTTCTGTTTTCCGAAGCAACAGAAATTTCTCGGATTCGTCAATCCGTTCGCGAAATATGGGAGTTGGAGTTAAGGAATGGTTGAGAAATCACAAAAATTTTCGTAAGTCTGATACCCGAAACCAATAACTACTATGGCCTAGGGCAAAAATACACATACCGTTGTAATCGGACGAGTTTCTACTTTCAGATGCAACAGGAATTTCTCGAGTTCGTTAGTCCGTTCGCGAGATATGGGAGTTTGAAGTTAAGGAATGGTTGAGAAACCATCAAAATTTTCGCAAGTCTGGTACTCGAAACCAATAACTACAGTGGCCTAGGGGAAATATAAACATAGCGTTGTAATCGGGAGAGTTTCTGTTTTCAGATGCCACAGAAATTTTTCGGATTCGTCAATCCGTTCGCGAAATATGGGAGTTGGAGTTAAGGAATGGTTGAGAAACCACAAAAATTTTCGTAAGTCTGATACTCGAAACAAATAACTAGTATGGCCTAGGGCAAAAATACACATACCGTTGTAATCGGGCGAGTTTCTGCTTTCAGATGCAATAGGAAATTCTCGAGTTCGTTAGTCCGTTCGCGAGATGTGGGAGTTTGAAGTTAAGGAATGGTTGAGAAACCATCCAAATTTTCGCAAGTCTGTTACTCGAAACCAATAACTGGAATGGCCTAGGGGAAAAGTACACACACCGTTGTAATGGGGCGAGTTTCTACTTTCAGATGCAACAGGAATTTCTCGAGTTCGTCAATCCGTTCGCGAGATATGGGATTTTGAAGTTAAGGAACGGTTGAGAAACCATCATAATTTTCGCAAGTTTGATACTCGAAACGAATAACTGGAATGACCTTGGGGAAAAGTACACACGCCATTGTAATCGGTCGAGTTTCTACTTTCAGATGCAACAGGAAATAATCGAGTTCGTCAATCCGTTCGCGAGATATGGGAGTTTGAAGTTAAGAAATGCTTGAGAAACCATCAAAATTTTCGCAAGTCTGATACCCGAAACCAATAACTTTTATGGCCTAGGGCAAAAATAAACATACCGTTGTAATCGGACGAGTTTCTGCTTTCAGATGCAACAGGAATTTCTCGAGTTCGTCAATCCGTTCGCGAAATATGGGAGTTGGAGTTAAGGAATGGTTGAGAAACCACAAAAATTTTCGTAAGTCTGATACTCGAAACAAATAACTACCATGGCCTAGGGCAAAAATACATATACCGTTGTAATCGGACGAGTTTCTGGTTTCAGATGCAACAGGAATTTCTCGAGTTCGTCAATCCGTTCGCGAGATATGGGAGTTTGAAGTTAAGGAATGGTTGAGAAACCATCAAAATTTTCGCAAGTCTGATACTCGAAACCAATAACTACAATGGCCTAGGGGAAAAATACACACAGCGTTGTAATCGGGAGAGTTTCTGTTTTCAGATGCAACAGAAATTTTTCGGATCCGTCAATCCGTTCGCGAAATATGGGAGTTGGAGTTAAGGAATGGTTGAGAAATCACAAAAATTTTCGTAAGTCTGATACCCGAAACCAATAACTACTATGGTCTAGGGCAAAAATACACATACCGTTGTAATCGGACGAGTTTCTGCTTTCAGATGCAACAGGAATTTCTCGAGTTCGTCAATCCGTTCGCGAGATAAGGGAGTTTGAAGGTAAGGAATGGTTGAGAAACCATCAAAATTTTCGCAAGTCTGTTACTCGAAACCAATAACTGGAATGGCCTAGGGGAAAAGTACACACACCATTGTAATGGGGCGACTTTCAACTTTCAGATGCAACAGGAATTTCTCGAGTTCGTCAATCCGTTCGCGAGATATGGGAGTTTGAAGGTAAGGAATGGTTGAGAAACCATCAAAATTTTCGCAAGTCTGTTACTCGAAACCAATAACTGGAATGGCCTAGGGGAAAAGTACACACACCATTGTAATGGGGCGACTTTCAACTTTCAGATGCAACAGGAATTTCTCGAGTTCGTCAATCCGTTCGCGAGATATGGGAGTTTGAAGTTAAGGAATGGTTGAGAAACCATCAATATTTTCGCAAGTCTGATACTCGAAACCAATAACTACAATGGCCCAGGGCAAAAATACACATACCGTTGTAATCGGGCGAGTTTTTGCTTTCAGATGTAATAGGAAATTCTCGAGTTCGTCAATCTGTTCGCGACATATGGGAGTTTGAAGTTAAGGAATCGTTGAGAAACCATCATAATTTTCGCAAGTTTGATACTCGAAACGAATAACTGGAATGACCTAGGGGAAAAGTACACACGCCATTGTAATCGGTCGAGTTTCTACTTTCAGATGCAACAGGAAATAATCGAGTTCGTCAATGCGTTCGCGAGATATGGGAGTTTGAAGTTAAGGAATGGTTGAGAAACCATCAAAACTTTCGCAAGTTTGATACTCGAAACCAATAACTACAATGGCCTAGGGCAAAAATACACATACCGTTGTAATCGGGCGAGTTTCTGCTTTCAGATGCAACAGGAATTTCTCGAGTTCGTCAATCCGTTCGTGAGATATGGGAGTTTGAAGATAAGGAATGGTTGAGAAACCATCAAAATTTTCGCAAGTCTTATACTCGAAACCAATAACTACAATGGCCAAGGGCAAAAATACACATACCGTTGTCATCGGGCGAGTTTCTGCTTTCAGATGCAACAGGAATTTCTCGAGTTCGTCAATCCGTTCGCGACATATGGGAGTTTGAAGTTAAGGAATGGTTGAGAAACCATCAAAATTTTCGCAAGTCTGATACTCGAAACCAATAGCTACAATGGCCTAGGGGAAAAATACACATAGCGTTGTAATCGGGAGAGTTTCTGTTTTCAGATGCAACAGAAACTTTTCGGATTCGTCAATCCGTTCGCGAAATATGGGAGTTGGGGTTAAGGAATGGTTGAGAAACCACAAAAATATTCGTAAGTCTGATACTCGAAACAAATAACTAGTATGGCCTAGGGCAAAAAACACATACCGTTGTAATCGGGCGAGTTTCTGGTTTCAGATGCAACAGGAATTTCTCGAGTTCGTCAATCCGTTCGCGAGATATGGGAGTTTGAAGTTAAGGAATGGTTGAGAAACCATCAAAATTTTCGCAAGTCTGATACTCGAAACCAATAACTACAATGGCCTAGGGGAAAAATACACATAGCGTTGTAATCGGGAGAGTTTCTGTTTTCAGATGCAACAGAAATTTTTCGGATTCGTCAATCCGTCCGCGAAATATGGGAGTTGGAGTTAAGGAATGGTTGAGAAATCACAAAAATTTTCGTAAGTCTGATACCCGAAACCAATAACTACTATGGCCTAGGGCAAAAATACACATACCGTTGTAATCGGACGAGTTTCTGTTTTCAGATGCAACAGGAATTTGTCGAGTTCGTCAATCCGTTCGCGAGATATGGGAGTTTGAAGTTAAGGAATGGTTGAGAAACCATCAAAATTTTCGCAAGTCTGATACTCGAAACCAATAGCTACAATGGCCTAGGGGAAAAATACACATAGCGTTGTAATCGGGAGAGTTTCTGTTTTCAGATGCAACAGAAACTTTTCGGATTCGTCAATCCGTTCGCGAAATATGGGAGTTGGAGTTAAGGAATGGTTGAGAAACCACAAAAATTTTCGTAAGTCTGATACTCGAAACAAATAACTGGTATGGCCTAGGGCAAAAATACACATACCGTTGTAATCGGGCGAGTTTCTGCTTTCAGATGCAATAGGAAATTCTCGAGTTCGTTAGTCCGTTCGCGAGATATGGGAGTTTGAAGTTAAGGAATGGTTGAGAAACCATCAAAATTTTCGCAAGTCTGTTACTCGAAACCAATAACTGGAATGGCCTAGGGGAAAAATACACATAGCGTTGTAATCGGGAGAGTTTCTGTTTTCAGATGCAACAGAAACTTTTCGGATTCGTCAATCCGTTCGCGAAATATGGGAGTTGGAGTTAAGGAATGGTTGAGAAACCACAAAAATTTTTGTAAGTCTGATACTCGAAACAAATAACTACTATGGCCTAGGGCAAAAATACACATACCGTTGTAATCGGACGAGTTTCTGGTTTCAGATGCAACAGGAATTTCTCGAGTTCGTCAATCCGTTCGCGAGATATGGGAGTTTGAAGTTAAGGAATGGTTGAGAAACCATCAAAATTTTCGCAAGTCTGATACTCGAAACCAATAACTACAATGGCCTAGGGGAAAAATACACATAGCGTTGCAATCGGGAGAGTTTCTGTTTTCAGATGCAACAGAAACTTTTCGGATTCGTCAATCCGTTCGCGAAATATGGGAGTTGGAGTTAAGGAATGGTTGAGAAACCACAAAAATTTTCGTAAGTCTGATACCCGAAACCAATAACTACTATGGCCTAGGGCAAAAATACACATACCGTTGTAATCGGACGAGTTTCTGCTTTCACATGCAACAGGAATTTCTCGAGTTCGTCAATCCGTTCGCGAGATATGGGAGTTTGAATGTAAGGAATGGTTGAGAAGCCATCAAAATTTTCGCAAGTCTGTTACTTGAAACCAATAACTGGAATGGCCTAGGGGAAAAGTACACACACCATTGTAATGGGGCGAGTTTCTACTTTCAGATGCAACAGGAATTTCTCGAGTTCGTCATTCCGTTCGCGAGATATGGGTGTTTGAAGTTAAGGAATGGTTGAGAAACCATCAAAACTTTCGCAAGTTTGATACTCGAAACCAATAACTACTATGGCCTAGGGCAAAAATACACATACCGTTGTAATCGGGCGAGTTTCTGCTTTCAGATGCAACAGGAACTTCTCGAGTTCGTCAATCCGTTCGCGAGATATGGGAGTTTGAAGTTAAGGAATGGTTGAGAAACCATCAATATTTTCGCCAGTCTGATACTCGAAACCAATAACTACAATGGCCCAGGGCAAAAATACACATACCGTTGTAATCGGGCGAGTTTCTGCTTTCAGATGTAATAGGAAATTCTCCAGTTCGTCAATCCGTTCGCGACATATGGGAGTTTGAAGTTAAGGAATGGTTGAGAAACCATCATAATTTTCGCAAGTTTGATACTCGAAACGAATAAGTGGAATGACCTAGGGGAAAAGTACACACGCCATTGTAATCGGTCGAGTTTCTACTTTCAGATGCAACAGGAAATAATCGAGTTCGTCAATCCGTTCGTGAGATATGGGAGTTTGAAGGTAAGGAATGGTTGAGAAACCACAAAAATTTTCGCAAGTCTGATACTCGAAACCAATAACTACAATGGCCTAGGGGAAAAATACACATAGCGTTGTAATCGGGAGAGTTTCTGTTTTCCGAAGCAACAGAAATTTCTCGGATTCGTCAATCCGTTCGCGAAATATGGGAGTTGGAGTTAAGGAATGGTTGAGAAATCACAAAAATTTTCGTAAGTCTGATACCCGAAACCAATAACTACTATGGCCTAGGGCAAAAATACACATACCGTTGTAATCGGACGAGTTTCTACTTTCAGATGCAACAGGAATTTCTCGAGTTCGTTAGTCCGTTCGCGAGATATGGGAGTTTGAAGTTAAGGAATGGTTGAGAAACCATCAAAATTTTCGCAAGTCTGGTACTCGAAACCAATAACTACAGTGGCCTAGGGGAAATATAAACATAGCGTTGTAATCGGGAGAGTTTCTGTTTTCAGATGCCACAGAAATTTTTCGGATTCGTCAATCCGTTCGCGAAATATGGGAGTTGGAGTTAAGGAAAGGTTGAGAAACCACAAAAATTTTCGTAAGTCTGATACTCGAAACAAATAACTAGTATGGCCTAGGGCAAAAATACACATACCGTTGTAATCGGGCGAGTTTCTGCTTTCAGATGCAATAGGAAATTCTCGAGTTCGTTAGTCCGTTCCCGAGATGTGGGAGTTTGAAGTTAAGGAATGGTTGAGAAACCATCCAAATTTTCGCAAGTCTGTTACTCGAAACCAATAACTGGAATGGCCTAGGGGAAAAGTACACACACCGTTGTAATGGGGCGAGTTTCTACTTTCAGATGCAACAGGAATTTTTCGGATCCGTCAATCCGTTCGCGAAATATGGGAGTTGGAGTTAAGGAATGGTTGAGAAATCACAAAAATTTTCGTAAGTCTGATACCCGAAACCAATAACTACTATGGTCTAGGGCAAAAATACACATACCGTTGTAATCGGACGAGTTTCTGCTTTCAGATGCAACAGGAATTTCTCGAGTTCGTCAATCCGTTCGCGAGATAAGGGAGTTTGAAGGTAAGGAATGGTTGAGAAACCATCAAAATTTTCGCAAGTCTGTTACTCGAAACCAATAACTGGAATGGCCTAGGGGAAAAGTACACACACCATTGTAATGGGGCGACTTTCAACTTTCAGATGCAACAGGAATTTCTCGAGTTCGTCAATCCGTTCGCGAGATATGGGAGTTTGAAGGTAAGGAATGGTTGAGAAACCATCAAAATTTTCGCAAGTCTGTTACTCGAAACCAATAACTGGAATGGCCTAGGGGAAAAGTACACACACCATTGTAATGGGGCGACTTTCAACTTTCAGATGCAACAGGAATTTCTCGAGTTCGTCAATCCGTTCGCGAGATATGGGAGTTTGAAGTTAAGGAATGGTTGAGAAACCATCAATATTTTCGCAAGTCTGATACTCGAAACCAATAACTACAATGGCCCAGGGCAAAAATACACATACCGTTGTAATCGGGCGAGTTTTTGCTTTCAGATGTAATAGGAAATTCTCGAGTTCGTCAATCTGTTCGCGACATATGGGAGTTTGAAGTTAAGGAATCGTTGAGAAACCATCATAATTTTCGCAAGTTTGATACTCGAAACGAATAACTGGAATGACCTAGGGGAAAAGTACACACGCCATTGTAATCGGTCGAGTTTCTACTTTCAGATGCAACAGGAAATAATCGAGTTCGTCAATGCGTTCGCGAGATATGGGAGTTTGAAGTTAAGGAATGGTTGAGAAACCATCAAAACTTTCGCAAGTTTGATACTCGAAACCAATAACTACAATGGCCTAGGGCAAAAATACACATACCGTTGTAATCGGGCGAGTTTCTGCTTTCAGATGCAACAGGAATTTCTCGAGTTCGTCAATCCGTTCGTGAGATATGGGAGTTTGAAGATAAGGAATGGTTGAGAAACCATCAAAATTTTCGCAAGTCTTATACTCGAAACCAATAACTACAATGGCCAAGGGCAAAAATACACATACCGTTGTCATCGGGCGAGTTTCTGCTTTCAGATGCAACAGGAATTTCTCGAGTTCGTCAATCCGTTCGCGACATATGGGAGTTTGAAGTTAAGGAATGGTTGAGAAACCATCAAAATTTTCGCAAGTCTGATACTCGAAACCAATAGCTACAATGGCCTAGGGGAAAAATACACATAGCGTTGTAATCGGGAGAGTTTCTGTTTTCAGATGCAACAGAAACTTTTCGGATTCGTCAATCCGTTCGCGAAATATGGGAGTTGGGGTTAAGGAATGGTTGAGAAACCACAAAAATATTCGTAAGTCTGATACTCGAAACAAATAACTAGTATGGCCTAGGGCAAAAAACACATACCGTTGTAATCGGGCGAGTTTCTGGTTTCAGATGCAACAGGAATTTCTCGAGTTCGTCAATCCGTTCGCGAGATATGGGAGTTTGAAGTTAAGGAATGGTTGAGAAACCATCAAAATTTTCGCAAGTCTGATACTCGAAACCAATAACTACAATGGCCTAGGGGAAAAATACACATAGCGTTGTAATCGGGAGAGTTTCTGTTTTCAGATGCAACAGAAATTTTTCGGATTCGTCAATCCGTCCGCGAAATATGGGAGTTGGAGTTAAGGAATGGTTGAGAAATCACAAAAATTTTCGTAAGTCTGATACCCGAAACCAATAACTACTATGGCCTAGGGCAAAAATACACATACCGTTGTAATCGGACGAGTTTCTGTTTTCAGATGCAACAGGAATTTGTCGAGTTCGTCAATCCGTTCGCGAGATATGGGAGTTTGAAGTTAAGGAATGGTTGAGAAACCATCAAAATTTTCGCAAGTCTGATACTCGAAACCAATAGCTACAATGGCCTAGGGGAAAAATACACATAGCGTTGTAATCGGGAGAGTTTCTGTTTTCAGATGCAACAGAAACTTTTCGGATTCGTCAATCCGTTCGCGAAATATGGGAGTTGGAGTTAAGGAATGGTTGAGAAACCACAAAAATTTTCGTAAGTCTGATACTCGAAACAAATAACTGGTATGGCCTAGGGCAAAAATACACATACCGTTGTAATCGGGCGAGTTTCTGCTTTCAGATGCAATAGGAAATTCTCGAGTTCGTCAATCCGTTCGCGAGATATGGGAGTTTGAAGTTAAGGAATGGTTGAGAAACCATCAAAATTTTCGCAAGTCTGATACTCGAAACCAATAACTACAATGGCCTAGGGGAAAAATACACATAGCGTTGCAATCGGGAGAGTTTCTGTTTTCAGATGCAACAGAAACTTTTCGGATTCGTCAATCCGTTCGCGAAATATGGGAGTTGGAGTTAAGGAATGGTTGAGAAACCACAAAAATTTTCGTAAGTCTGATACCCGAAACCAATAACTACTATGGCCTAGGGCAAAAATACACATACCGTTGTAATCGGACGAGTTTCTGCTTTCACATGCAACAGGAATTTCTCGAGTTCGTCAATCCGTTCGCGAGATATGGGAGTTTGAATGTAAGGAATGGTTGAGAAGCCATCAAAATTTTCGCAAGTCTGTTACTTGAAACCAATAACTGGAATGGCCTAGGGGAAAAGTACACACACCATTGTAATGGGGCGAGTTTCTACTTTCAGATGCAACAGGAATTTCTCGAGTTCGTCATTCCGTTCGCGAGATATGGGTGTTTGAAGTTAAGGAATGGTTGAGAAACCATCAAAACTTTCGCAAGTTTGATACTCGAAACCAATAACTACTATGGCCTAGGGCAAAAATACACATACCGTTGTAATCGGGCGAGTTTCTGCTTTCAGATGCAACAGGAACTTCTCGAGTTCGTCAATCCGTTCGCGAGATATGGGAGTTTGAAGTTAAGGAATGGTTGAGAAACCATCAATATTTTCGCCAGTCTGATACTCGAAACCAATAACTACAATGGCCCAGGGCAAAAATACACATACCGTTGTAATCGGGCGAGTTTCTGCTTTCAGATGTAATAGGAAATTCTCGAGTTCGTCAATCCGTTCGCGACATATGGGAGTTTGAAGTTAAGGAATGGTTGAGAAACCATCATAATTTTCGCAAGTTTGATACTCGAAACGAATAAGTGGAATGACCTAGGGGAAAAGTACACACGCCATTGTAATCGGTCGAGTTTCTACTTTCAGATGCAACAGGAAATAATCGAGTTCGTCAATCCGTTCGTGAGATATGGGAGTTTGAAGGTAAGGAATGGTTGAGAAACCACAAAAATTTTCGCAAGTCTGATACTCGAAACCAATAACTACAATGGCCTAGGGGAAAAATACACATAGCGTTGTAATCGGGAGAGTTTCTGTTTTCCGAAGCAACAGAAATTTCTCGGATTCGTCAATCCGTTCGCGAAATATGGGAGTTGGAGTTAAGGAATGGTTGAGAAATCACAAAAATTTTCGTAAGTCTGATACCCGAAACCAATAACTACTATGGCCTAGGGCAAAAATACACATACCGTTGTAATCGGACGAGTTTCTACTTTCAGATGCAACAGGAATTTCTCGAGTTCGTTAGTCCGTTCGCGAGATATGGGAGTTTGAAGTTAAGGAATGGTTGAGAAACCATCAAAATTTTCGCAAGTCTGGTACTCGAAACCAATAACTACAGTGGCCTAGGGGAAATATAAACATAGCGTTGTAATCGGGAGAGTTTCTGTTTTCCGAAGCAACAGAAATTTCTCGGATTCGTCAATCCGTTCGCGAAATATGGGAGTTGGAGTTAAGGAATGGTTGAGAAATCACAAAAATTTTCGTAAGTCTGATACCCGAAACCAATAACTACTATGGCCTAGGGCAAAAATACACATACCGTTGTAATCGGACGAGTTTCTACTTTCAGATGCAACAGGAATTTCTCGAGTTCGTTAGTCCGTTCGCGAGATATGGGAGTTTGAAGTTAAGGAATGGTTGAGAAACCATCAAAATTTTCGCAAGTCTGGTACTCGAAACCAATAACTACAGTGGCCTAGGGGAAATATAAACATAGCGTTGTAATCGGGAGAGTTTCTGTTTTCAGATGCCACAGAAATTTTTCGGATTCGTCAATCCGTTCGCGAAATATGGGAGTTGGAGTTAAGGAATGGTTGAGAAACCACAAAAATTTTCGTAAGTCTGATACTCGAAACAAATAACTAGTATGGCCTAGGGCAAAAATACACATACCGTTGTAATCGGGCGAGTTTCTGCTTTCAGATGCAATAGGAAATTCTCGAGTTCGTTAGTCCGTTCGCGAGATGTGGGAGTTTGAAGTTAAGGAATGGTTGAGAAACCATCCAAATTTTCGCAAGTCTGTTACTCGAAACCAATAACTGGAATGGCCTAGGGGAAAAGTACACACACCGTTGTAATGGGGCGAGTTTCTACTTTCAGATGCAACAGGAATTTCTCGAGTTCGTCAATCCGTTCGCGAGATATGGGATTTTGAAGTTAAGGAACGGTTGAGAAACCATCATAATTTTCGCAAGTTTGATACTCGAAACGAATAACTGGAATGACCTTGGGGAAAAGTACACACGCCATTGTAATCGGTCGAGTTTCTACTTTCAGGTGCAACAGGAAATAATCGAGTTCGTCAATCCGTTCGCGAGATATGGGAGTTTGAAGTTAAGAAATGCTTGAGAAACCATCAAAATTTTCGCAAGTCTGATACCCGAAACCAATAACTTTTATGGCCTAGGGCAAAAATAAACATACCGTTGTAATCGGACGAGTTTCTGCTTTCAGATGCAACAGGAATTTCTCGAGTTCGTCAATCCGTTCGCGAAATATGGGAGTTGGAGTTAAGGAATGGTTGAGAAACCACAAAAATTTTCGTAAGTCTGATACTCGAAACAAATAACTACCATGGCCTAGGGCAAAAATACATATACCGTTGTAATCGGACGAGTTTCTGGTTTCAGATGCAACAGGAATTTCTCGAGTTCGTCAATCCGTTCGCGAGATATGGGAGTTTGAAGTTAAGGAATGGTTGAGAAACCATCAAAATTTTCGCAAGTCTGATACTCGAAACCAATAACTACAATGGCCTAGGGGAAAAATACACACAGCGTTGTAATCGGGAGAGTTTCTGTTTTCAGATGCAACAGAAATTTTTCGGATCCGTCAATCCGTTCGCGAAATATGGGAGTTGGAGTTAAGGAATGGTTGAGAAATCACAAAAATTTTCGTAAGTCTGATACCCGAAACCAATAACTACTATGGTCTAGGGCAAAAATACACATACCGTTGTAATCGGACGAGTTTCTGCTTTCAGATGCAACAGGAATTTCTCGAGTTCGTCAATCCGTTCGCGAGATAAGGGAGTTTGAAGGTAAGGAATGGTTGAGAAACCATCAAAATTTTCGCATGTCTGTTACTCGAAACCAATAACTGGAATGGCCTAGGGGAAAAGTACACACACCATTGTAATGGGGCGACTTTCAACTTTCAGATGCAACAGGAATTTCTCGAGTTCGTCAATCCGTTCGCGAGATATGGGAGTTTGAAGGTAAGGAATGGTTGAGAAACCATCAAAATTTTCGCAAGTCTGTTACTCGAAACCAATAACTGGAATGGCCTAGGGGAAAAGTACACACACCATTGTAATGGGGCGACTTTCAACTTTCAGATGCAACAGGAATTTCTCGAGTTCGTCAATCCGTTCGCGAGATATGGGAGTTTGAAGTTAAGGAATGGTTGAGAAACCATCAATATTTTCGCAAGTCTGATACTCGAAACCAATAACTACAATGGCCCAGGGCAAAAATACACATACCGTTGTAATCGGGCGAGTTTTTGCTTTCAGATGTAATAGGAAATTCTCGAGTTCGTCAATCTGTTCGCGACATATGGGAGTTTGAAGTTAAGGAATCGTTGAGAAACCATCATAATTTTCGCAAGTTTGATACTCGAAACGAATAACTGGAATGACCTAGGGGAAAAGTACACACGCCATTGTAATCGGTCGAGTTTCTACTTTCAGATGCAACAGGAAATAATCGAGTTCGTCAATGCGTTCGCGAGATATGGGAGTTTGAAGTTAAGGAATGGTTGAGAAACCATCAAAACTTTCGCAAGTTTGATACTCGAAACCAATAACTACAATGGCCTAGGGCAAAAATACACATACCGTTGTAATCGGGCGAGTTTCTGCTTTCAGATGCAACAGGAATTTCTCGAGTTCGTCAATCCGTTCGTGAGATATGGGAGTTTGAAGATAAGGAATGGTTGAGAAACCATCAAAATTTTCGCAAGTCTTATACTCGAAACCAATAACTACAATGGCCAAGGGCAAAAATACACATACCGTTGTCATCGGGCGAGTTTCTGCTTTCAGATGCAACAGGAATTTCTCGAGTTCGTCAATCCGTTCGCGACATATGGGAGTTTGAAGTTAAGGAATGGTTGAGAAACCATCAAAATTTTCGCAAGTCTGATACTCGAAACCAATAGCTACAATGGCCTAGGGGAAAAATACACATAGCGTTGTAATCGGGAGAGTTTCTGTTTTCAGATGCAACAGAAACTTTTCGGATTCGTCAATCCGTTCGCGAAATATGGGAGTTGGGGTTAAGGAATGGTTGAGAAACCACAAAAATATTCGTAAGTCTGATACTCGAAACAAATAACTAGTATGGCCTAGGGCAAAAAACACATACCGTTGTAATCGGGCGAGTTTCTGGTTTCAGATGCAACAGGAATTTCTCGAGTTCGTCAATCCGTTCGCGAGATATGGGAGTTTGAAGTTAAGGAATGGTTGAGAAACCATCAAAATTTTCGCAAGTCTGATACTCGAAACCAATAACTACAATGGCCTAGGGGAAAAATACACATAGCGTTGTAATCGGGAGAGTTTCTGTTTTCAGATGCAACAGAAATTTTTCGGATTCGTCAATCCGTCCGCGAAATATGGGAGCTGGAGTTAAGGAATGGTTGAGAAATCACAAAAATTTTCGTAAGTCTGATACCCGAAACCAATAACTACTATGGCCTAGGGCAAAAATACACATACCGTTGTAATCGGACGAGTTTCTGTTTTCAGATGCAACAGGAATTTGTCGAGTTCGTCAATCCGTTCGCGAGATATGGGAGTTTGAAGTTAAGGAATGGTTGAGAAACCATCAAAATTTTCGCAAGTCTGATACTCGAAACCAATAGCTACAATGGCCTAGGGGAAAAATACACATAGCGTTGTAATCGGGAGAGTTTCTGTTTTCAGATGCAACAGAAACTTTTCGGATTCGTCAATCCGTTCGCGAAATATGGGAGTTGGAGTTAAGGAATGGTTGAGAAACCACAAAAATTTTCGTAAGTCTGATACTCGAAACAAATAACTGGTATGGCCTAGGGCAAAAATACACATACCGTTGTAATCGGGCGAGTTTCTGCTTTCAGATGCAATAGGAAATTCTCGAGTTCGTTAGTCCGTTCGCGAGATATGGGAGTTTGAAGTTAAGGAATGGTTGAGAAACCATCAAAATTTTCGCAAGTCTGTTACTCGAAACCAATAACTGGAATGGCCTAGGGGAAAAATACACATAGCGTTGTAATCGGGAGAGTTTCTGTTTTCAGATGCAACAGAAACTTTTCGGATTCGTCAATCCGTTCGCGAAATATGGGAGTTGGAGTTAAGGAATGGTTGAGAAACCACAAAAATTTTTGTAAGTCTGATACTCGAAACAAATAACTACTATGGCCTAGGGCAAAAATACACATACCGTTGTAATCGGACGAGTTTCTGGTTTCAGATGCAACAGGAATTTCTCGAGTTCGTCAATCCGTTCGCGAGATATGGGAGTTTGAAGTTAAGGAATGGTTGAGAAACCATCAAAATTTTCGCAAGTCTGATACTCGAAACCAATAACTACAATGGCCTAGGGGAAAAATACACATACCGTTGTAATCGGACGAGTTTCTGGTTTCAGATGCAACAGGAATTTCTCGAGTTCGTCAATCCGTTCGCGAAATATGGGAGTTGGAGTTAAGGAATGGTTGAGAAACCACAAAAATTTTCGTAAGTCTGATACCCGAAACCAATAACTACTATGGCCTAGGGCAAAAATACACATACCGTTGTAATCGGACGAGTTTCTGCTTTCACATGCAACAGGAATTTCTCGAGTTCGTCAATCCGTTCGCGAGATATGGGAGTTTGAATGTAAGGAATGGTCGAGAAGCCATCAAAATTTTCGCAAGTCTGTTACTTGAAACCAATAACTGGAATGGCCTAGGGGAAAAGTACACACACCATTGTAATGGGGCGAGTTTCTACTTTCAGATGCAACAGGAATTTCTCGAGTTCGTCATTCCGTTCGCGAGATATGGGTGTTTGAAGTTAAGGAATGGTTGTGAAACCATCAAAACTTTCGCAAGTTTGATACTCGAAACCAATAACTACTATGGCCTAGGGCAAAAATACACATACCGTTGTAATCGGGCGAGTTTCTGCTTTCAGATGCAACAGGAACTTCTCGAGTTCGTCAATCCGTTCGCGAGATATGGGAGTTTGAAGTTAAGGAATGGTTGAGAAACCATCAATATTTTCGCCAGTCTGATACTCGAAACCAATAACTACAATGGCCCAGGGCAAAAATACACATACCGTTGTAATCGGGCGAGTTTCTGCTTTCAGATGTAATAGGAAATTCTCGAGTTCGTCAATCCGTTCGCGACATATGGGAGTTTGAAGTTAAGGAATGGTTGAGAAACCATCATAATTTTCGCAAGTTTGATACTCGAAACGAATAAGTGGAATGACCTAGGGGAAAAGTACACACGCCATTGTAATCGGTCGAGTTTCTACTTTCAGATGCAACAGGAAATAATCGAGTTCGTCAATCCGTTCGCGAGATATGGGAGTTTGAAGTTAAGAAATGCTTGAGAAACCATCAAAATTTTCGCAAGTTTGATACTCGAAACCAATAACTACAATGGCCTAGGGCAAAAATACACATACCGTTGTAATCGGGCGAGTTTCTGCTTTCAGATGCAACAGGAATTTCTCGAGTTCGTCAATCCGTTCGCGAGATATGGGAGTTTGAAGTTAAGGAATGGTTGAGAAACCATCAAAATTTTCGCAAGTCTTATACTCGAAACCAATAACTACAATGGCCTAGGGCAAAAATACACATACCGTTGTCATCGGGCGAGTTTCTGCTTTCAGATGCAACAGGAATTTCTCGAGTTCGTCAATCCGTTCGCGACATATGGGAGTTTGAAGTTAAGGAATGGTTGAGAAACCATCAAAATTTTCGCAAGTCTGATACTCGAAACCAATAGCTACAATGGCCTAGGGGAAAAATACACATAGCGTTGTAATCGGGAGAGTTTCTGTTTTCAGATGCAACAGAAACTTTTCGGATTCGTCAATCCGTTCGCGAAATATGGGAGTTGGAGTTAAGGAATGGTTGAGAAACCACAAAAATTTTCGTAAGTCTGATACTCGAAACAAATAACTAGTATGGCCTAGGGCAAAAATACACATACCGTTGTAATCGGGCGAGTTTCTGCTTTCAGATGCAATAGGAAATTCTCGAGTTCGTTAGTCCGTTCGCGAGATATGGGATTTTGAAGTTAAGGAATGGTTGAGAAACCATCATAATTTTCGCAAGTTTGATACTCGAAACGAATAACTGGAATGACCTAGGGGAAAAGTACACACACCGTTGTAATGGGGCGAGTTTCTACTTTCAGATGCAACAGGAAATAATCGAGTTCGTCAATCCGTTCGCGAGATATGGGAGTTTGAAGTTAAGAAATGCTTGAGAAACCATCAAAATTTTCGCAAGTCTGATACTCGAAACCAATAACTACAATGGCCTAGGGCAAAAATACACATACCGTTGTCATCGGGCGAGTTTCTGCTTTCAGATGCAACAGGAATTTCTCGAGTTCGTCAATCCGTTCGCGACATATGGGAGTTGGAGTTAAGGAATGGTTGAGAAACCATCAAAATTTTCGCAAGTCTGATACTCGAAACCAATAGCAACAATGGCCTAGGGGAAAAATACACATAGCGTTGTAATCGGGAGAGTTTCTGTTTTCAGATGCAATAGAAACTTTTCGGATTCGTCAATCCGTTCGCGAAATATGGGAGTTGGAGTTAAGGAATGGTTGAGAAACCACAAAAATTTTCGTAAGTCTGATACTCGAAACAAATAACTAGTATGGCCTAGGGCAAAAATACACATACCGTTGTAATCGGGCGAGTTTCTGCTTTCAGATGCAATAGGAAATTCTCGAGTTCGTTAGTCCGTTCGCGAGATATGGGAGTTTGAAGTTAAGGAATGGTTGAGAAACCATCAAAATTTTCGCAAGTCTGTTACTCGAAACCAATAACTGGAATGGCCTAGGGGAAAAATACACATAGCGTTGTAATCGGGAGAGTTTCGGTTTTCAGATGCAACAGAAACTTTTCGGATTCGTCAATCCGTTCGCGAAATATGGGAGTTGGAGTTAAGGAATGGTTGAGAAACCACAATAATTTTCGTAAGTCTGATACTCGAAACAAATAACTAGTATGGCCTAGGGCAAAAATACACATACCGTTGTAATCGGGCGAGTTTCTGCTTTCAGATGCAATAGGAAATTCTCGAGTTCGTTAGTCCGTTCGCGAGATATGGGATTTTGAAGCTAAGGAATGGTTGAGAAACCATCATAATTTTCGCAAGTCTGATACTCGAAACAAATAACTACTATGGCCTAGGGCAAAAATACACATACCGTTGTAATCGGACGAGTTTCTGGTTTTAGATGCAACAGGAATTTCTCGATTTCGTCAATCCGTTCGTGAGATATGGGAGTTTGAAGTTAAGGAATGGTTGAGAAACCATCAAAATTTTCGCAAGTCAGTTACTCGAAACCAATAACTGGAATGGCCTAGGGGAAGAGTACACACACCGTTGTAATGGGGCGAGTTTCTACTTTCAGATGCAACAGGAATTTCTCGAGTTCGTCAATCCGTTCGCGAGATATGGGATTTTGAAGTTAAGGAATGGTTGAGAATCCATCATAATTTTCGCAAGTTTGATACTCGAAACGAATAACTGGAATGACCTAGGGGAAAAGTACACACGCCATTGTAATCGGTCGAGTTTCTACTTTCAGATGCAACAGGAAATAATCGAGTTCGTCAATCCGTTCGCGAGATATGGGAGTTTGAAGTTAAGAAATGCTTGAGAAACCATCAAAATTTTCGCAAGTCTGATACCCGAAACCAATAACTACTATGGCCTAGGGCAAAAATAAACATACCGTTGTAATCGGACGAGTTTCTGCTTTCAGATGCAACAGGAATTTCTCGAGTTCGTCAATCCGTTCGCGAGATATGGGAGTTTGAAGGTAAGGAATGGTTGAGAAACCATCAAAATTTTCGCAAGTCTGTTACTCGAAACCAATAACTGGAATGGCCTAGGGGAAAAGTACACATACCGTTGTAATCGGACGAGTTTCTACTTTCAGATGCAACAGGAATTTCTCGAGTTCGTCAATCCGTTCGCGAGATATGGGAGTTTGAAGTTAAGGAATGGTTGAGAAACCATCAAAATTTTCGCAAGTCTGATACTCGAAACCAATAACTACAATGGCCTAGGGGAAAAATACACATAGCGTTGTAATAGGGCGAGTATCTGCTTTCAGATGTAATAGGAAATTCTCGAGTTCGTCAATCCGTTCGCGACATATGGGAGTTTGAAGTTAAGGAATGGTTGAGAAACCATCAATATTTTCGCAAGTCTGATACTCGAAACCAATAACTACAATGGCCCGGGGCAAAAATACACATACCGTTGTAATAGGGCGAGTATCTGCTTTCAGATGTAATAGGAAATTCTCGAGTTCGTCAATCCGTTCGCGACATATGGGAGTTTGAAGTTAAGGAATGGTTGAGAAACCATCATAATTTTCGCAAGTTTGATACTCGAAACGAATAAGTGGAGTGACCTAGGGGAAAAGTACACACGCCATTGTAATCGGTCGAGTTTCTACTTTCAGATGCAACAGGAAATAATCGAGTTCGTCAATCCGTTCGCGAGATATGGGAGTTTGAAGTTAAGAAATGCTTGAGAAACCATCAAAATTTTCGCAAGTTTGATACTCGAAACCAATAACTACAATGGCCTAGGGCAAAAATACACATACCGTTGTAATCGGGCGAGTTTCTGCTTTCAGATGCAACAGGAATTTCTCGAGTTCGTCAGTCCGTTCGCGAGATATGGGAGTTTGAAGTTAAGGAATGGTTGAGAAACCATCAATATTTTCGCAAGTCTGATACTCGAAACCAATAACTACAATGGCCCGGGGCAATAATACACATACCGTTGTAATAGGGCGAGTATCTGCTTTCAGATGTAATAGGAAATTCTCGAGTTCGTCAATCCGTTCGCGACATATGGGAGTTTGAAGTTAAGGAATGGTTGAGAAACCATCATAATTTTCGCAAGTTTGATACTCGAAACGAATAAGTGGAATGACCTAGGGGAAAAGTACACACGCCATTGTAATCGGTCGAGTTTCTACTTTCAGATGCAACAGGAAATAATCGAGTTCGTCAATCCGTTCGCGAGATATGGGAGTTTGAAGTTAAGAAATGCTTGAGAAACCATCAAAATTTTCGCAAGTCTGATACCCGAAACCAATAACTACTATGGCCTAGGGCAAAAATACACATACCGTTGTAATCGGACGAGTTTCTGCTTTCAGATGCAACAGGAATTTCTCGAGTTCGTCAATCCGTTCCGGAGATATGGGAGTTTGAAGGTAAGGAATGGTTGAGAAACCATCAAAATTTTCGCAAGTCTGTTACTCGAAACCAATAACTGGAATGGCCTAGGGGAAAAGTACACACACCATTGTAATGTGGCGAGTTTCTACCTTCAGATGCAACAGGAAATTCTCGAGTTCGTCAATCCGTTCGCGACATATGGGAGTTGGAGTTAAGGAATGGTTGAGAAACCATAAAAATTTTCGTAAGTCTGATACTCGAAACAAATAACTAGTATGGCCTAGGGCAAAAATACACATACCGTTGTATTCGGGCGAGTTTCTGCTTTCAGATGCAATAGGAAATTCTCGAGTTCGTTAGTCCGTTCGCGAGATATGGGATTTTGAAGCTAAGGAATGGTTGAGAAACCATCATAATTTTCGCAAGTTTGATACTCGAAACGAATAACTGGAATGACCTAGGGGAAAAGTACACACACCGTTGTAATGGGGCGAGTTTCTACTTTCAGATGCAACAGGAAATAATCGAGTTCGTCAATCCGTTCGCGAGATATGGGAGTTTGAAGTTAAGAAATGCTTGAGAAACCATCAAAATTTTCGCAAGTCTGATACTCGAAACCAATAACTACAATGGCCTAGGGCAAAAATAAACATACCGTTGTAATCGGACGAGTTTCTGCTTTCAGATGCAACAGGAATTTCTCGAGTTCGTCAATCCGTTCGCGACATATGGGAGTTGGAGTTAAGGAATGTTTGAGAAACCATAAAAATTTTCGCAAGTCTGATACTCGAAACAAATAACTACTATGGCCTAGGGCAAAAATACACATACCGTTGTAATCGGACGAGTTTCTGGTTTTAGATGCAACAGGAATTTCTCGATTTCGTCAATCCGTTCGCGAGATATGGGAGTTTGAAGTTCAGGAATGGTTGAGAAACCATCAAAATTTTCGCAAGTCAGTTACTCGAAACCAATAACTGGAATGGCCTAGGGGAAAAGTACACACACCGTTGTAATGGGGCGAGTTTCTACTTTCAGATGCAACAGGAATTTCTCGAGTTCGTCAATCCGTTCTCGAGATATGGGATTTTGAAGTTAAGGAATGGTTGAGAATCCATCATAATTTTCGCAAGTTTGATACTCGAAACGAATAACTGGAATGACCTAGGGGAAAAGTACACACGCCATTGTAATCGGTCGAGTTTCTACTTTCAGATGCAACAGGAAATAATCGAGTTCGTCAATCCGTTCGCGAGATATGGGAGTTTGAAGTTAAGAAATGCTTGAGAAACCATCAAAATTTTCGCAAGTTTGATACCCGAAACCAATAACTACTATAGCCTAGGGCAAAAATACACATACCGTTGTAATCGGACGAGTTTCTGCTTTCAGATGCAACAGGAATTTCTCGAGTTCGTCATTCCGTTCGCGAGATATGGGTGTTTGAAGTTAAGGAATGCTTGAGAAACCATCAAAATTTTCGCAAGTCTGATACCCGAAACCAATAACTACTATGGCCTAGGGCAAAAATAAACATACCGTTGTAATCGGACGAGTTTCTGCTTTCAGATGCAACAGGAATTTCTCGCGTTCGTCAATCCGTTCGCGACATATGGGAGTTTGAAGTTAAGGAATGGTTGAGAAACCATCAAAATTTTCGCAAGTCTGATACTCGAAACCAATAGCTACAATGGCCTAGGGGAAAAATACACATACCGTTGTAATCGGACGAGTTTCTGGTTTCAGATGCAACAGGAATTTCTCGAGTTCGTCAATCCGTTCGCGAGATATGGGAGTTTGAAGTTAAGGAATGGTTGAGAAACCATCAAAATTTTCGCAAGTCTGATACTCGAAACAAATAACTAGTATGGCCTAGGGCAAAAATACACATACCGTTGTAATCGGGCGAGTTTCTGCTTACAGATTCAATAGGAAATTCTCGAGTTCGTTAGTCCGTTCGCGAGATATGGGAGTTTGAAGTTAAGGAATGGTTGAGAAACCATCAAAATTTTCGCAAGTCTGTTACTCGAAACCAATAACTGGAATGGCCTAGGGGAAAAATACACATAGCGTTGTAATCGGGAGAGTTTCTGTTTTCAGATGCAACAGAAATTTTTCGGACTCGTCAATCCGTTCGCGAAATATGGGAGTTGGAGTTAAGGAATGGTTGAGAAATCACAAAAATTTTCGTAAGTCTGATACTCGAAACAAATAACTAGTATGGCCTAGGGCAAAAATACACATACCGTTGTAATCGGGCGAGTTTCTGCTTTCAGATGCAATAGGAAATTCTCGAGTTCGTTAGTCCGTTCGCGAGATATGGGAGTTTGAAGTTAAGGAATGGTTGAGAAACCATCAAAATTTTCGCAAGTCTGTTACTCGAAACCAATAACTGGAATGGCCTAGGGGAAAAATACACATAGCGTTGTAATCGGGAGAGTTTCTGTTTTCAGATGCAACAGAAACTTTTCGGATTCGTCAATCCGTTCGCGAAATATGGGAGTTGGAGTTAAGGAATGGTTGACAAACCACAAAAATTTTCGTAAGTCTGATACTCGAAACAAATAACTACTATGGCCTAGGGCAAAAATACACATACCGTTGTAATCGGACGAGTTTCTGGTTTCAGATGCAACAGGAATTTCTCGAGTTCGTCAATCCGTTCGCGAGATATGGGAGTTTGAAGTTAAGGAATGGTTGAGAAACCATCAAAATTTTCGCAAGTCTGATACTCGAAACCAATAACTACAATGGCCTAGGGGAAAAATACACATAGCGTTGCAATCGGGAGAGTTTCTGTTTTCAGATGCAACAGAAATTTTTCGGACTCGTCAATCCGTTCGCGAAATATGGGAGTTGGAGTTAAGGAATGGTTGAGAAATCACAAAAATTTTCGTAAGTCTGATACCCGAAACCAATAACTACTATGGCCTAGGGCAAAAATACACGTACCGTTGTAATCGGACGAGTTTCTGCTTTCAGATGCAACAGGAATTTCTCGAGTTCGTCAATCCGTTCGCGAGATATGGGAGTTTGAAGGTAAGGAATGGTTGAGAAACCATCATAATTTTCGCAAGTCTGTTACTCGAAACCAATAACTGGAATGGCCTAGGGGAAAAGTACACACACCATTGTAATGGGGCGAGTTTCTACTTTCAGATGCAACAGGAATTTCTCGAGTTCGTCAATCCGTTCGCGACATATGGGAGTTTGAAGTTAAGGAATGGTTGAGAAACCATAAAAATTTTCGCAAGTCTGATACTCGAAACAAATAACTACTATGGCCTAGGGCAAAAATACACATACCGTTGTAATCGGACGAGTTTCTGGTTTCAGATGCAACAGGAATTTCTCGAGTTCGCCAATCCGTTCGCGAGATATGGGAGTTTGAAGTTAAGGAATGGTTGAGAAACCATCAAAATTTTCGCAAGTCAGTTACTCGAAACCAATAACTGGAATGGCCTAGGGGAAAAGTACACACACCGTTGTAATGGGGCGAGTTTCTACTTTCAGATGCAACAGGAATTTCTCGAGTTCGTCAATCCGTTCGCGAGATATGGGATTTTGAAGTTAAGGAATGGTTGAGAAACCATCATAATTTTCGCAAGTTTGATACTCGAAACGAATAACTGGAATGACCTAGGAGAAAAGTACACACGCCATTGTAATCGGTCGAGTTTCTACTTTCAGATGCAACAGGAATTTCTCGAGTTCGTCAATCCGTTCGCGAGATATGGGAGTTTGAAGTTAAGGAATGGTTGAGAAACCATCAAAATTTTCGCAAGTCTGATACTCGAAACAAATAACTAGTATGGCCTAGGGCAAAAATACACATACCGTTGTAATCGGGCGAGTTTCTGCTTACAGATGCAATAGGAAATTCTCGAGTTCGTTAGTCCGTTCGCGAGATATGGGAGTTTGAAGTTAAGGAATGGTTGAGAAACCATCAAAATTTTCGCAAGTCTGTTACTCGAAACCAATAACTGGAATGGCCTAGGGGAAAAATACACATAGCGTTGTAATCGGGAGAGTTTCTGTTTTCAGATGCAACAGAAATTTTTCGGACTCGTCAATCCGTTCGCGAAATATGGGAGTTGGAGTTAAGGAATGGTTGAGAAATCACAAAAATTTTCGTAAGTCTGATACTCGAAACAAATAACTAGTATGGCCTAGGGCAAAAATACACATACCGTTGTAATCGGGCGAGTTTCTGCTTTCAGATGCAATAGGAAATTCTCGAGTTCGTTAGTCCGTTCGCGAGATATGGGAGTTTGAAGTTAAGGAATGGTTGAGAAACCATCAAAATTTTCGCAAGTCTGTTACTCGAAACCAATAACTGGAATGGCCTAGGGGAAAAATACACATAGCGTTGTAATCGGGAGAGTTTCTGTTTTCAGATGCAACAGAAACTTTTCGGATTCGTCAATCCGTTCGCGAAATATGGGAGTTGGAGTTAAGGAATGGTTGACAAACCACAAAAATTTTCGTAAGTCTGATACTCGAAACAAATAACTACTATGGCCTAGGGCAAAAATACACATACCGTTGTAATCGGACGAGTTTCTGGTTTCAGATGCAACAGGAATTTCTCGAGTTCGTCAATCCGTTCGCGAGATATGGGAGTTTGAAGTTAAGGAATGGTTGAGAAACCATCAAAATTTTCGCAAGTCTGATACTCGAAACCAATAACTACAATGGCCTAGGGGAAAAATACACATAGCGTTGTAATCGGGAGAGTTTCTGTTTTCAGATGCAACAGAAATTTTTCGGACTCGTCAATCCGTTCGCGAAATATGGGAGTTGGAGTTAAGGAATGGTTGAGAAATCACAAAAATTTTCGTAAGTCTGATACCCGAAACCAATAACTACTATGGCCTAGGGCAAAAATACACATACCGTTGTAATCGGACGAGTTTCTGCTTTCAGATGCAACAGGAATTTCTCGAGTTCGTCAATCCGTTCGCGAGATATGGGAGTTTGAAGGTAAGGAATGGTTGAGAAACCATCATAATTTTCGCAAGTCTGTTACTCGAAACCAATAACTGGAATGGCCTAGGGGAAAAGTACACACACCATTGTAATGGGGCGAGTTTCTACTTTCAGATGCAACAGGAATTTCTCGAGTTCGTCAATCCGTTCGCGACATATGGGAGTTTGAAGTTAAGGAATGGTTGAGAAACCATAAAAATTTTCGCAAGTCTGATACTCGAAACAAATAACTACTATGGCCTAGGGCAAAAATACACATACCGTTGTAATCGGACGAGTTTCTGGTTTCAGATGCAACAGGAATTTCTCGAGTTCGCCAATCCGTTCGCGAGATATGGGAGTTTGAAGTTAAGGAATGGTTGAGAAACCATCAAAATTTTCGCAAGTCAGTTACTCGAAACCAATAACTGGAATGGCCTAGGGGAAAAGTACACACACCGTTGTAATGGGGCGAGTTTCTACTTTCAGATGCAACAGGAATTTCTCGAGTTCGTCAATCCGTTCGCGAGATATGGGATTTTGAAGTTAAGGAATGGTTGAGAAACCATCATAATTTTCGCAAGTTTGATACTCGAAACGAATAACTGGAATGACCTAGGAGAAAAGTACACACGCCATTGTAATCGGTCGAGTTTCTACTTTCAGATGCAACAGGAATTTCTCGAGTTCGTCAATCCGTTCGCGAGATATGGGAGTTTGAAGTTAAGGAATGGTTGAGAAACCATCAAAATTTTCGCAAGTCTGATACTCGAAACAAATAACTAGTATGGCCTAGGGCAAAAATACACATACCGTTGTAATCGGGCGAGTTTCTGCTTACAGATGCAATAGGAAATTCTCGAGTTCGTTAGTCCGTTCGCGAGATATGGGAGTTTGAAGTTAAGGAATGGTTGAGAAACCATCAAAATTTTCGCAAGTCTGTTACTCGAAACCAATAACTGGAATGGCCTAGGGGAAAAATACACATAGCGTTGTAATCGGGAGAGTTTCTGTTTTCAGATGCAACAGAAATTTTTCGCATTCGTCAATCCGTTCGCGAAATATGGGAGTTGGAGTTAAGGAATGGTTGAGAAACCACAAAAATTTTCGTAAGTCTGATACTCGAAACAAATAACTAGTATGGCCTAGGGCAAAAATACACATACCGTTGTAATCGGGCGAGTTTCTGCTTTCAGATGCAATAGGAAATTCTCGAGTTCGTTAGTCCGTTCGCGAGATATGGGATTTTGAAGCTAAGGAATGGTTGAGAAACCATCATAATTTTCGCAAGTTTGATACTCGAAACGAATAACTGGAATGACCTAGGGGAAAAGTACACACACCGTTGTAATGGGGCGAGTTTCTACTTTCAGATGCAACAGGAAATAATCGAGTTCGTCAATCCGTTCGCGAGATATGGGAGTTTGAAGTTAAGAAATGCTTGAGAAACCATCAAAATTTTCGCAAGTCTGATACTCGAAACCAATAACTACAATGGCCTAGGGCAAAAATAAACATACCGTTGTAATCGGACGAGTTTCTGCTTTCAGATGCAACAGGAATTTCTCGAGTTCGTCAATCCGTTCGCGACATATGGGAGTTGGAGTTAAGGAATGGTTGAGAAACCATAAAAATTTTCGCAAGTCTGATACTCGAAACAAATAACTACTATGGCCTAGGGCAAAAATACACATACCGTTGTAATCGGACGAGTTTCTGGTTTTAGATGCAACAGGAATTTCTCGATTTCGTCAATCCGTTCGCGAGATATGGGAGTTTGAAGTTAAGGAATGGTTGAGAAACCATCAAAATTTTCGCAAGTCAGTTACTCGAAACCAATAACTGGAATGGCCTAGGGGAAAAGTACACACACCGTTGCAATGGGGCGAGTTTCTACTTTCAGATGCAACAGGAATTTCTCGATTTCGTCAATCCGTTCGCGAGATATGGGATTTTGAAGTTAAGGAATGGTTGAGAATCCATCATAATTTTCGCAAGTTTGATACTCGAAACGAATAACTGGAATGACCTAGGGGAAAAGTACACACGCCATTGTAATCGGTCGAGTTTCTACTTTCAGATGCAACAGGAAATAATCGAGTTCGTCAATCCGTTCGCGAGATATGGGAGTTTGAAGTTAAGAAATGCTTGAGAAACCATCAAAATTTTCGCAAGTCTGATACCCGAAACCAATAACTACTATGGCCTAGGGCAAAAATAAACATACCGTTGTAATCGGACGAGTTTCTGCTTTCAGATGCAACAGGAATTTCTCGAGTTCGTCAATACGTTCGCGACATATGGGAGTTTGAAGTTAAGGAATGGTTGAGAAACCATCAAAATTTTCGCAAGTCTGATACTCGAAACCAATAGCTACAATGGCCTAGGGGAAAAATACACATACCGTTGTAATCGGACGAGTTTCTGGTTTCAGATGCAACAGGAATTTCTCGAGTTCGTCAATCCGTTCGCGAGATATGGGAGTTTGAAGTTAAGGAATGGTTGAGAAACCATCAAAATTTTCGCAAGTCTGATACTCGAAACAAATAACTAGTATGGCCTAGGGCAAAAATACACATACCGTTGTTATCGGGCGAGTTTCTGCTTACAGATGCAATAGGAAATTCTCGAGTTCGTTAGTCCGTTCGCGAGATACGGGAGTTTGAAGTTAAGGAATGGTTGAGAAACCATCAAAATTTTCGCAAGTCTGTTACTCGAAACCAATAACTGGAATGGCCTAGGGGAAAAATACACATAGCGTTGTAATCGGGAGAGTTTCTGTTTTCAGATGCAACAGAAATTTTTCGGACTCGTCAATCCGTTCGCGAAATATGGGAGTTGGAGTTAAGGAATGGTTGACAAACCACAAAAATTTTCGTAAGTCTGATACTCGAAACAAATAACTACTATGGCCTAGGGCAAAAATACACATACCGTTGTAATCGGACGAGTTTCTGGTTTCAGATGCAACAGGGATTTCTCGAGTTCGTCAATCCGTTCGCGAGATATGGGAGTTTGAAGTTAAGGAATGGTTGAGAAACCATCAAAATTTTCGCAAGTCTGATACTCGAAACCAATAACTACAATGGCCTAGGGGAAAAATACACATAGCGTTGTAATCGGGAGAGTTTCTGTTTTCAGATGCAACAGAAATTTTTCGGACTCGTCAATCCGTTCGCGAAATATGGGAGTTGGAGTTAAGGAATGGTTGAGAAATCACAAAAATTTTCGTAAGTCTGATACCCGAAACCAATAACTACTATGGCCTAGGGCAAAAATACACATACCGTTGTAATCGGACGAGTTTCTGGTTTCAGATGCAACAGGAATTTCTCGAGTTCGTCAATCCGTTCGCGATATATGGGAGTTTGAAGGTAAGGAATGGTTGAGAAACCATCAAAATTTTCGCAAGTCTGTTACTCGAAACCAATAACTGGAATGGCCTAGGGGAAAAGTACACACACCATTGTAATGGGGCGAGTTTCTACTTTCAGATGCAACAGGAATTTCTCGAGTTCGTCAATCCGTTCGCGACATATGGGAGTTTGAAGTTAAGGAATGGTTGAGAAACCATAAAAATTTTCGCAAGTCTGATACTCGAAACAAATAACTACTATGGCCTAGGGCAAAAATACACATACCGTTGTAATCGGACGAGTTTCTGGTTTCAGATGCAACAGGAATTTCTCGAGTCCGCCAATCCGTTCGCGAGATATGGGAGTTTGAAGTTAAGGAATGGTTGAGAAACCATCAAAATTTTCGCAAGTCAGTTACTCGAAACCAATAACTGGAATGGCCTAGGGGAAAAGTACACACACCGTTGTAATGGGGCGAGTTTCTACTTTCAGATGCAACAGGAATTTCTCGAGTTCGTCAATCCGTTCGCGAGATATGGGATTTTGAAGTTAAGGAATGGTTGAGAAACCATCATAATTTTCGCAAGTTTGATACTCGAAACGAATAACTGGAATGACCTAGGAGAAAAGTACACACGCCATTGTAATCGGTCGAGTTTCTACTTTCAGATGCAACAGGAAATAATCGAGTTCGTCAATCCGTTCGTGAGATATGGGAGTTTGAAGTTAAGAAATGCTTGAGAAACCATCAAAATTTTCGTAAGTCTGATACCCGAAACCAATAACTACTATGGCCTAGGGCAAAAATAAACATACCGTTGTAATCGGACGAGTTTCAGCTTTCAGATGCAACAGGAATTTCTCGAGTTCGTCAATCCGTTCGTGACATATGGGAGTTTGAAGTTAAGGAATGGTTGAGAAACCATCAAAATTTTCGCAAGTCTGATACTCGAATCCAATAACTACAATGGCCTAGGGGAAAAATACACATAGCGTTGTAATCGGGAGAGTTTCTGTTTTCAGGTGCAACAGAAACTTTTCGGATTCGTCAATCCGTTCGCGAAATATGGGAGTTGGAGTTAAGGAATGGTTGAGAAACCACAAAAATTTTCGTAAGTCTGATACTCGAAACAAATAACTACTATGGCGTAGGGCAAAAATACACATACCGTTGTAATCGGACGAGTTTCTGGTTTCAGATGCAACAGGAATTTCTCGAGTTCGTCAATCCGTTCGCGAGATATGGGAGTTTGAAGTTAAGGAATGGTTGAGAAACCATCAAAATTTTCGCAAGTCTGATACTCGAAACCAATAACTACAATGGCCTAGGGGAAAAATACACATAGCGTTGTAATCGGGAGAGTTTCTGTTTTCAGATGCAACAGAAATTTTTCGGATTCGTCAATCCGTTCGCGAAATATGGGAGTTGGAGTTAAGGAATGGTTGAGAAATCACAAAAATTTTCGTAAGTCTGATACCCGAAAACCAATAACTACAATGGCCTAGGGGAAAAATACACATACCGTTGTAATCGGACGAGTTTCTGCTTTCAGATGCAACAGGAATTTCTCGAGTTCGTCAATCCGTTCGCGAGATATGGGAGTTAGAAGGTAAGGAATGGTTGCGAAACCATCAAAATTTTCGCAAGTCTGTTACTCGAAACCAATAACTGGAATGGCCTAGGGGAAAAGTACACACACCATTGTAATGGGGCGAGTTTCTACATTCAGATGCAATAGGGATTTCTCGAGTTCGTCATTCCGTTCGCGAGATATGGGTGTTTGAAGTTAAGGAATGGTTGAGAAACCATCAAAATTCTCGCAAGTCTGATACTCGAAACCAATAACTACAATGGCCTAGCGGAAAAATACACATAGCGTTGTAATCGGGAGAGTTTCTGTTTTCAGATGCAATAGTAAACTTTTCGGATTCGTCAATCCGTTCGCGAAATATGGGAGTTGGAGTTAAGGAATGGTTGAGAAACCACAAAAATTTTCGTAAGTCTGATACTCGAAACAATTAACTACCATGGCCTAGGGCAAAAATACACATACCGTTGTAATCGGACGAGTTTCTGGTTTCAGATGCAACAGGAATTTCTCGAGTTCGTCAATCCGTTCGCGAGATATGGGAGTTTGAAGTTAAGGAATGGTTGAGAAACCATCATAATTTTCGCAAGTTTGATACTCGAAACGAATAACTGGAATGACCTAGGGGAAAAGTACACACGCCATTGTAATCGGTCGAGTTTCTACTTTCAGATGCAACAGGAAATAATCGAGTTCGTCAATCCGTTCGCGAGATATTGGAGTTTGAAGTTAAGAAATGCTTGAGAAACCATCAAAATTTTCGCAAGTCTGATACCCGAAACCAATAACTACTATGGCCTAGGGCAAAAATAAACATACCGTTGTAATCGGACGAGTTCCAGCTTTCAGATGCAACAGGAATTTCTCGAGTTCGTCAATCCGTTCGCGACATATGGGAGTTTGAAGTTAAGGAATGGTTGAGAAACCATCAAAATTTTCGCAAGTCTGATACTCGAAACCAATAACTACAATGGCCTAGCGGAAAAATACACATAGCGTTGTAATCGGGAGAGTTTCTGTTTTCAGATGCAATAGTAAACTTTTCGGATTCGTCAATCCGTTCGCGAAATATGGGAGTTGGAGTTAAGGAATGGTTGAGAAACCACAAAAATTTTCGTAAGTCTGATACTCGAAACAAATAACTACTATGGCCTAGGGCAAAAATACACATACCGTTGTAATCGGACGAGTTTCTGGTTTCAGACGCAACAGGAATTTCTCGAGTTCGTCAATCCGTTCGCGAGATATTGGAGTTTGAAGTTAAGGAATGGCTGAGAAATCATCAAAATTTTCACAAGTCTGATACTCGAAACCAATAACTACAATGGCCTAGGGGAAAAATACACATACCGTTGTAATCGGACGAGTTTCTGGTTTCAGATGCAACAGGAATTTCTCGAGTTCGTCAATCCGTTCGCGAGATATTGGAGTTTGAAGTTAAGGAATGGTTGAGAAACCATCAAAATTTTCGCAAGTCTGTTACTCGAAACCAATAACTGGAATGGCCTAGGGGAAAAGTACACACACCGTTGTAATCGGTCGAGTTTCTACTTTCAGATGCAACAGGAAATAATCGAGTTCGTCAATCCGTTCGCGAGATATTGGAGTTTGAAGTTAAGGAATGGCTGAGAAATCATCAAAATTTTCACAAGTCTGATACCCGAAACCAATAACTACTATGGCCTAGGGCAAAAATAAACATACCGTTGTAATCGGACGAGTTTCTGCTTTCAGATGCAACAGGAATTTCTCGAGTTCGTCAATCCGTTCGCGACATATGGGAGTTTGAAGTTAAGGAATGGTTGAGAAACCATCAAAATTCTCGCAAGTCTGATACTCGAAACCAATAACTACAATGGCCTAGCGGAAAAATTCACATAGCGTTGTAATCGGGAGAGTTTCTGTTTTCAGATGCAATAGTAAACTTTTCGGATTCGTCAATCCGTTCGCGAAATATGGGAGTTGGAGTTAAGGAATGGTTGAGAAACCACAAAAATTTTCGTAAGTCTGATACTCGAAACAAATAACTACTATGGCCTAGGGCAAAAATACACATACCGTTGTAATCGGACGAGTTTCTGGTTTCAGATGCAACAGGAATTTCTCGAGTTCGTCAATCCGTTCGCGAGATATGGGAGTTTGAAGTTAAGGAATGGTTGAGAAACCATCAAAATTTTCGAAAGTCTGATACTCGAAACCAATAACTACAATGGCCTAGGGGAAAAATACACATAGCGTTGTAATCGGGAGAGTTTCTGTTTTCAGATGCAACAGAAATTTTTCGGATTCGTCAATCGGTTCGCGAAATATGGGAGTTGGAGTTAAGGAATGGTTGAGAAATCACAAAAATTTTCGTAAGTCTGATACCCGAAACCAATAACTACTATGGCCTAGGGCAAAAATACACCTACCGTTGTAATAGGACGAGTTTCTGCTTTCAGATGCAACAGGAATTTCTCGAGTTCGTCAATCCGTTCGCGAGATATGGGAGTTTGAAGGTAAGGAATGGTTGAGAAACCATCAAAATTTCGGAAGTCTGTTACTCGAAACCAATAACTGGAATGGCCTAGGGGAAAAGTACACACACCAATGTAATGGGGCGAGTTTCTACTTTCAGATGCAACAGGAATTTCTCGAGTTCGTCATTCCGTTCGCGAGATATGGGTGTTTGAAGTTAAGGAATGGTTGAGAAACCATCAAAACTTTCGCAAGTTTGATACTCGAAACCAATAACTACAATGGCCCAGGGCAAAAATACACATACCGTTGTAATCGGGCGAGTTTCTGCTTTCAGAAGTAATAGGAAATTCTCGAGTTCGTCAATCCGTTCGCGACATATGGGAGTTTGAAGTTAAGGAATGGTTGAGAAACCATCAAAAATTTCGGAAGTCTGTTACTCGAAACCAATAACTGGAATGGCCTACGGGAAAAGTACACACACCTTTGTAATGGGGCGAGTTTCTACTTTCAAGTGCAACAGGAATTTCTCGAGTTCGTCAACCGTTCGCGAGATATGGGAGTTTGAAGTTTAGGAATGGTTGACAAACCAACAAAATTTTCGCAAGTCTGATACTCGAGACCAATAACTACAATGGCCTAGGGGAAAAATACACATACCGTTGTATTCGGGCGTGTTTCTACTTTCAGATGCAACAGGAACTTCTCGAGTTCGTCAATCCGTTCGCGAGATATGGGAGATTGAAGTTAAGGAATGGTTGAGAAACCATCAAAATTTTCGCAAGTCTGATGTTCGAGACAAATAACTACTATGGCCTAGGGCAAAAATACACATACCGTTGTAATCGGGCAAGTTTCTGCTTTCAGATGCAACAGGAATTTCTCGAGTTCGTCAATCCGTTCGCGAGATATGGGAGTTTGAAGGTAAGGAATGGTTGAGAAACCATCAAAATTTTCGCAAGTCTGTTACTCGAAACCAGTAACTGGAATGGCCTAGGGGAAAAGTACACAAACCGCTGTAATGGGGCGAGTTTCTACTTTCAGATGCAACAGAAATTTTTCGGTTTCGTCAATCCGTTCGCGAGATATGGGAGTTTGAAGTTAAGGAATGGTTGAGAAACCATCAAAATTTTCGCAATTCTGATGCTAGAAACGAATAACTGGAATGACCTAAGGGAAAAGTACACACGCCATTGTAATCTGTCGAGTTTCTACTTTCAGATGCAACAGGAAATAATCGAGTTCGTCAATCCGTTCGCGAGATATGGGAGCTTGAATTTAAGGAATGCTTGAGAAACCATCAAAATTTTCGCAAGTCTAATACCCGAAACCAATAACTACTATGGCCTAGGGCAAAAATACACATACCGTTGTAATCGGACTAGTTTCTGCTTTCAGATGCAACAGGAATTTCTCGAGTTAGTCAATCCGTTCGCGAGATATGGGAGTTTGAAGGTAAGGAATGGTTGAGAAACCATCAAAATTTTCGCAAGTCTGTTACTCGATACCAATAACTGGAATGGCCTAGGGGAAAAGTACACACACCATTGTAATGGGGCGAGTTTCTACTTTCAGATGCAACAGGAATTTCTCGAGTTCGTCATTCCGTTCGCGAGATATGGGTGTTTGAATGTAAGGAATGGTTGAGAATCCATCAAAACTTTCGCTGGTGTGATACTCGAAACCAATAACTGGAATGGCCTAGGGCAAATATCCACATACCTTTGTAATCGGGCGAGTTTCTACTTTCAGATGCAACAGGAATTTCTCGAGTTCGTCAGCCGTTCGCGAGATATGGGAGTTTGAAGTTAAGGAATGGTTGAGAAACCATCAAAATTTTCGCAATTCTGATACTCGAAACCAATAACTGGAATGGCCTAGGGGAAAAGAATACACACCATTGTAGTCCGGCGAGTTTCTACTTTCAGATGCAACAGTATTTCCTCGAGTTCGTCAATCCGTTCGCGAGATATGGGAGTTTGAAGTTAAGGAATGGTTGAGAAACCATCAAAATTTTCGTAAGTCTGATACTCGAAACCAATAACTACTATTGCCTAGAGCAAAAATACACATACCGTTGCAATTGGGCGAGTTTCTACTTTCACATGCAACTGGAATTTCTCTTGTTCGTCAATCCTTTCGCGAAATATCGGAGTTTGGAGTTAAGGGATGGTTGAGAAACCATCAAAATTTTCGCAATTCTGATGCTAGAAACGAATAACTGGAATGGACTAGGGGAAAAGCACACACAGCGTTGTAATCGGTCGAGTTTCTACTTTCAGATGCAAAAGGAATTTCTCCAGTTCGTCAATCCGTTCGCGAGGTGTGGGAGTTTGAGGTTAAGGAATGGTTGAGAAACCATCAAAATTTTCGCAAGTCTGATATTCGAGACCAATAACTACAATGGCCTAGGGGAAAAATACACATACCGTTGTAATCGGGCGAGTTTCCACTTCCAGATGCAACAGGAAGTTCTCGAGTTCGTCAATCCGTTCGCGAGATATGGGAGTTTGAGGTTAAGCTTTGGTTGAGAAACCATCAAAATTTTCGCAAGTCTGATATTCGAGACCAATGACTACTATGGCCTAGGCAAAAATACACATACCGTTGCAATCGGGCGAGTTTCTAGTTTCAGATGCAACGGGAATTTCTCGAGTTCGTCAATCCGATCGCGAGATATGGGAGTTTGGAGTTAAGAGACGGTTGAGAAACCATCAAAATTTTCGCAATTCTGATGCTAGAAACGAATAACTGGAATGCCCTAGAGGAAAAGAACACATACCGTTGCAATCGGGCGAGTTTCTACTTTCAGATGCAACAGGAATTTTTCGGATTCATTAAGCCGCTCGCGAGATATCGGAGTTTGGAGTTAAGAGATGGTTGGGAAACCATCAAAATTTTCGCAATTTTGATGCTAGAAACGAATAACTGGAATGGACTAGGGGAAAAGCACACACACCGTTGTAATCGGGCGAGTTTCTACTTTCAGATGCAACAGGAACTTCTCCAGTTCGTCAATCCGTTCGCGAAGTGTGGGAGTTTGAAGTTAAGGAATGGTTGAGAAGGCATCAAAATCTTCGCAAGTCT
This sequence comes from Ptiloglossa arizonensis, assembly GCF_051014685.1. NCBI lineage: Eukaryota > Metazoa > Arthropoda > Insecta > Hymenoptera > Colletidae > Ptiloglossa > Ptiloglossa arizonensis. The sequence continues at coordinate 47,455 of NW_027479216.1, read as the reverse complement.
GATACTCGAAACCAATAACTACAAAGACCTAGGGGAAAAATAGACTTACCATTGTAATCGGGCGAGTTTCTACTTTCAGATGCAACATGAATTTCTCGAGTTCGTCAATCCATTCGCGAGATATGGGAGTTTGAAGTTAAGGAATGGTTGAGAAACCATTAAAATTTTCGCAAGTCTGATACTCGAAACCAATAAATGCTATTGCCTAGGGCATGAATACACAAACCGTTGTAATCGGGCGAGTTTCTACTTTCAGATACAACAGGAATTTCTCGCGTTCGTCAATCCGTTCGCGAGATATGCGAGTTTAAAATTAAGGAATGGTTGAGAGACCATCAAAATTTTCGCAAATCTGATACTCGAAACCAATAAGTGGAATGCCCTAGGGGAAAGGTACACACACCATTGTATTCGGGCAAGTTTCTACTTTCAGATGCAAGAGGAATTTCTCGAGTTCGTCAATCCGTTCGCGAGATATGGGAGTTTGAAATTAAGGAATGGTTGAGAGACCAACAAAATTTTCGCAAGTCTGATACTCGAAACCAATAACTGGAATGGCCTATGGGAAAAGTACACACACCATTGTAATCGGGCAAGTTTCTACTTTCAGATGCAAGAGGAATTTCTCGAGTTCGTCAATCCGTTCGCGAGATATGGGAGCTTGAAGTTAAGGAATGCTTGAGAAACCATCAAAATTTTCGGAATCTGATACTCGAAACCAATAACTACTATGGCCTAGGGCAAAAATACACATACCGTTGTAATCGGGCGACTTTCTGCTTTCAGATGCAGTAGGAATTCCTCGAGTTCGTCAACCCGTTCGCGAGATATGGGAGTGTGAAGTTAAGGAATGGTTGAGAAACCATCAAAGTTTTCGCAATTCTGATACTCGAAACCAATAACTGGAATGGCCTAGGGGAAAAGAACACACACCATTGTAATCGGTCGAGTTTGTACTTTCAGATGCAACAGGAATTTCTCGAGTTCGTCAACCCGTCCGCGAGCTATGGGGGTTTGAAGTTAAGGAATTGCTGAGAAACCATCAAAATTTTCGCTGGTCTGATACTCGAAACCTATAACTGGAATGGCCTGGGGAAAAGCAGACACACCATTGTAATCGGGCGAGTTTCTACTTTCAGATGCAACAGGAATTTCTCGAGTTCGTCAATCCGTTTGAGAGATATGGGAGTTAGAATTTAAGGAATGGTTGAGAAACCATCAAAATTTTCGCAAGTCTGATACTCGAAACCAATAACTACAATGGCCTAGGTGAAAAATACACATACCGTTGTAATCGGGCGACTTTCTGCTTTCAGATGCAGCAGGAATTTCTCGAGTTCGTCAATCTGTTCGCGTGATATGGGAGTTTGAAGTTAAGGAATGGTTGTGGAACCATCAAAATTTTCGCAAGTCTGATACTCGAAACCAATAACTACTATTGCCTAGGGCAAAAATACACATACCATTGTAATCGGGCGAGTTTCTGCTTTCAGATGCAACAGGAATTTCTCGAGTTCGTCAATCCGTTCGCGAGATATGGTGGTTTGAAATTAAGGAATGGTTGAGAAACCATCAAAATTTTCGCAATTCTGATACTCGAAACCAAAAACTGGAATGGCCCAGCGGAAAAGATCACATACCTTTGTAATCGGGAGAGTTTCTGCTTTCAGATGCAACAGAAATTTTTCGGATTCGTCAATCCGTTCGCGAAATATCGGAGTTTGGAATTAAGAGATGGTTGAGAAACCATCAAAATTTTCGCAGTTCTGATGCTAGAAACGAATAACTGGAATGGACTAGGGGAAAAGCACACACACCGTTGTAATCGGGCGAGTTTCTACTCTCAGATGCAACAGGAATTACTCCAGTTCGTCAATCCGTTCGCGAGATGTGGGAGTTTGAAGTTAAGGAATGGTCGAGAAACCATCAAAATTTTCGCAAGTCTGATACTCGAAACCAATAACTGAAATGGCCTAGGGGAAAAGAACACATACCGTTGCAATCGGGCGAGTTTCTACTTTCAGATGCAACAGGAATTTCTCGAGTTCGTCAATCCATTCGCGAGATATGGGAGTTTGGAGTTAAGAGACGGTTGAGAAACCATCAAAATTTTCGCAATTCTGATGCTAGAAACGAATAACTGGAATGGACTAGGGGAAAAGCACACACACCGTTGTAATCGGGCGAGTTTCTACTCTCAGATGCAACAGGAATTCCTCGAGTTCGTCAATCCGTTCGCGAGATATGGGAGTTTGAAGTTAAGGAATGGTTGAGAAACCATCAAAATTTTCGCAAGTCTGATACTCGAAACCAATAACTGCTATTGCCTAGGGCTAGAATACACAAACCGTTGTAATCGGGCGAGCTTCTGCTTTCAGATGCAACAGGAATTTCTCGAGTTCGTCAATCCGTTCGCGAGATATGGGAGTTTGAAGTTAAGGATTGGTTAAGAAACCATAAAAATTTTCGCAAGTCTGATACTCGAAACCAATAACTGCTATTGCCTAGGGCAAAAATACACATACCGTTGTAATCGGGCGAGTTTCTACTTTCAGATACAACTGGAATTTCTCGCGTTCGTCAATCCGTTCGCGAGATATGCGAGTTTGAAATTAAGGAATGGTTGAGAGACCATCAAAATTTTCGCAAGTCTGATACTCGAAACCAATAACTGGAATGGCCTAGGGGAAAAGAACAAACACCATTGTAATCGGTCGAGTTTCCACTTTCAGATGCAACAGGAATTTCTCGCATTCGTCAATCCGTTCGCGAGATATGGGAGTTTGAAATTAAGGAATCGTTGAGAGACCATCAAAATTTTCGCAAGTCCGATACTCGAAACCAGTAACTGGAATGGCCTAGGGGAAAAGAACACACACCATTGCAATCGGGCAAGTTTCTACTTTCAGATACAACTGGAATTTCTCGCGTTCGTCCATCCGTTCGCGAGATATGCGAGTTTGAAATTAAGGAATGGTTGAGAGACCATCAAAATTTTTGCAAGTCTGATACTCGAAACCAATAACCGGAATGGCCCAGCGGAAAGGAACACATACCTTTGTAATCGGGAGAGTTTCTACTTTCAGATGCAACAGAAATTTTTCGAATTCGTCAATCCGTTCGCGAAATATCGGAGTTTGGAGTTAAGAGATGGTTGAGGAACCATCAAAATTTTCGCAATTCTGATGTTAGAAACGAATAACTGGAATGGACTAGGGGAAAAGCACACACACCGTTGTAATCGGGCGAGTTTCTACTCTCAGATGCAACAGGAATTATTCCAGTTCGTCAATCCGTTCGCGAGATGTGGGAGTTTGAAGTTAAGGAATGGTTGAGAAACCATCAAAATTTTCGCAAATCTGATACTCGATACCAATAACTGGAGTGGCCGAGGGGAAAAGTACACACACCATTGTAATCGGGCAAGTTTCTACTTTCAGATGCAACAGGAATTTCTCCAGTTCGTCAATCCGTTCGCGAGATATGGGAGTTTGAAGTTAAGGAATGGTTGAGAAACCATCAAAATTTTCGCAAATCTGATACTCGATACCAATAACTGGAGTGGCCGAGGGGAAAAGTACACACACCATTGTAATCGGGCAAGTTTCTACTTTCAGATGCAACAGGAATTTCTCCAGTTCGTCAATCCGTTCGCGAGATATGGGAGTTTGAAGTTAAGGAATGGTTGAGAAACCATCAAAATTTTCGCAAGTCTGATACTCGAAACCAATAACTACTATTACGTAGGGCAAAAATACATATACCGTTGTAATCGGGCGAGTTTCTGCATTCAGATGCAACAGGAATTTCTCGAGTTCGTCAATCCGTTCGCGAGATATGGGAGTTTGAAGTTAAGGAATGGTTGAGAAACAATCATAAATTTCGCAAGTCTGATACACGAAACCAATAACTGCAACGGCCTAAGGGAAAAATACAAATACCGTTGTAATCGGGCGAGTTTCTGCTTTCAGATGCAACAGGAATTTCTCGAGTTCGTCAATCCGTTCGCGAGATATGGGAGTTTGAAGTTAAGTAATCGTTGAGAAACCATCAAAATGTTCGTAAGTCTGATACTCGAAACCAATAACTACAATGACCTAGGGGAAAAATACACAGACCGTTGTAATCGGCCGAGTATCTGCTTTCATATGCAACAGGAACTTCTCGAGATCGTCAATCCGTTCGCGAGATATGGGAGTGTGAAGTTAAGGAATTGTTGAGAAACCATCAGAATTTTCGCAAGTCTGATACTCGAAACCAACAACTACTATTGCCTAGGACAAAAATACACATACGGTTGTGATCGGGCGAGTATCTGCTTTCAGATGCAACAAGAATTTCTCGAGTTCGTCAATCCGTTCGCGAGATATGGGAGTGTGAAGTTAAGGAATTGTTGAGAAACCATCAGAATTTTCGCAAGTCTGATACTCGAAACCAACAACTACTATTGCCTAGGACAAAAATACACATACGGTTCTGATCCGGCGAGTTTCTGCTTTCAGATGCAACAGGAACTTCTCGGGTTCGCCAATCCGTTCGCAAGATATGGGAGTTTGAAGTTAAGGAATGGTTGGGAAACCATCAAAATTTTCGCAAGTCTGATACTCGAAACCAATAACTACTATGGCCTAGGGCAAAGATACACCTACCGTTGTAATCGGGCGAGTTTCTGCTTTCAGATGCAACAGGAATATCTCGTGTTCGTCAATCCGTTCGCGAGATATGGGAATTTGAACTTAAGGAATGGTTGAGGAACCATCAAAATTTTGGCAAGTCTGATACTCGAAACCAATAACTACTATAGCCTAGGGCAAAAATACACATACCGTTGTAATCGGGCGAGCTTCTGCTTTGAGATGCAACAGGAATTTCTCGAGTCTGTCAATCCGTTCGCGAGATATGGGAGTTTGAAGTTCAGGAATGGTTGAGAAACCATCAAAATTTTCGCAAGTCTGATACTCGAAACCAATAACTGGAATGGCCTAGGGGAAAAGTACACACACCATTGTAATCGGGCGAGTTTCCACTTTCAGATGCAACAGGAATTTCTCGAGTTCGCCAATCCGTTCGCGAGATGTGGGAGTTCGAAGTTAAGGAATGGTTGAGAAACCACAAAATTTTCGCAAGTCTGATACTCGAAACCAATACCTGGAATGGCCTAGGGGAAAAATACACACACCGTTGTAATCGGGCGAGTTTCTACTTTCCGATGCAACAGGAATTTCTCCAGTTCGTCAATCCGTTCGCGATATATGGGAGTTTGAAGTTAAGGAATGGTTGAGAAACCATCAAAATTTTCGGAATCTGATACTCGAAGCCATTAACTACTATGGTCTAGGGCAAAAATACACATGCCGTTGTAATCGGGCGAGTTTCTGCTTTCAGATGCAACAGGAATTTCTCGACTGCGTCAATCCGTTCGCGAGATATGGGAGTTTGAAGTAATGGAACTGTTGTGAAACCACCAAAACTTTCGCTGCTCTGATACTCGAAACCGATAACTGGAATGGCCTAGGGGAGAAATACACATACCGTTGTAATCGGGGGAGTTTCTACATTCAGTTGCAACAGGAATTGCTCGAGTTCGTCAATCCGTTCGCGAGATATGGGAGTTTGAAGTTAAGGAATGGTTGAGAAACCATCAAAATTTTCGCAAGTCTGATTCTCGAAACCAATAACTGGAATGGCCTAAGGGAAAAGTACGCACACCATTGTAATCGGGCGAGTTTCTACTTTCAGATGCAACAGGAATATCTCGAGTTCTTCAATCCATTCGCGAGATATGGGAGTTTGAAGTTACGGAATGGTTGAGAAACCATCAAAATTTTCGCAAGTCTGATACTCGAAACCAATAACTACTATGGCCTAGGGGAAAAATACACATACCGTTGTAAACGCGCGAGTTTCTGCTTTCAGATGCAACAGGAATATTTTGAGTTCGTCAATTCGTTCGCGAGATATGGTGGTTTGAAGTTAAGGAATGGTTGAGAAACCATGAAAACTCTCGCAAGTCTGATACTCGAAACCAATAACTGGAATGGCCTAGGGTAAAAGTACACACACCATTGTAATCGGGCGAGCTTCTACTTTCAGATGCAACAGGAACATCTCGAGTTCGTCAATCCGTTCGCGAGATATGGGAGTTTGAAGTTAAGGAATGGTTGAGAAACCATCACAATTTTCGCAAGTCTTTAACTCGAAACCAATAACTACTATTACCTAGGGCAAAAATACATATACCGTTGTAAGCGGGCGAGTTTCTGCATTCAGATGCAATAGGAATTTCTCGAGTCTGTCAATCCGTTCGCGAGATATGGGAGTTTGAAGTTAAGGAATGGTTGAGAAACCATCAAAATTTTCGCAAGTCTGATACTCGAAACCAATAACTGGAATGGCCTAGGGGAAAAGTACACACACCATTGTAATCGGGCGAGTTTCCACTTTCAGATGCAACAGGAATATCTCGAGTTCGCCAATCCGTTCGCGAGATGTGGGAGTTCGAAGTTAAGGAATGGTTGAGAAACCACAAAATTTTCGCAAGTCTGATACTCGAAACCAATACCTGGAACGGCCTAGGGGAAAAATACACACACCGTTGTAATCGGGCGAATTTCTACTCTCAGATGGACCAGGAATTTCTCGAGTTCGCCAATCCGTTCGCGAGATGTGGGAGTTCGAAGTTAAGGAATGGTTGAGAAACCATCAAAATTTTCGGAATCTGATACTCGAAGCCATTAACTACTATGGTCTAGGGCAAAAATACACATGCCGTTGTAATCGGGCGAGTTTCTGCTTTTAGATGCAACAGGAATTTCTCGACTGCGTCAATCCGTTCGCGAGATATGGGAGTTTGAAGTCATGGAACTGTTGTGAAACCACCAAAACTTTCGCTGCTCTGATACTCGAAACCGATAACTGGAATGGCCTAGGGGAGAAATACACATACCGTTGTAATCGGGCGAGTTTCTACATTCAGTTGCAACAGGAATTGCTCGAGTTCGTCAATCCGTTCGCGAGATATGGGAGTTTGAAGTTAAGGAATGATTGAGAAACCATCAAAATTTTCGCAAGTCTGATACTCGAAACCAATAACTGGATTGGCCTAGGGGAAAAGTACACACACCATTGTAATCGGGCAAGTTTCTACTTTCAGATGCAACAGGTATTTCTCGAGTTCGTCAATCCGTTCGCGAGATATGAGAGTTTGAAGTTAAGGAATGGTTGAGAAACCATCAAAATTTTCGGAATCTGACACTCGAAGCCATTAACTACTATGGTCTAGGGCAAAAATACACATGCCGTTGTAATCGGGCGAGTTTCTTCTGTCAGATGCAACAGGAATTTCTCGACTGCGTCAATCCGTTCGCGAGATATGGGAGTTCGAAGTTAAGGAATGGTTGAGAAACCATCAAAATTTTCGCAAGTCTGACACTCGAAACCAATAACTACTATGGCCTAGGGCAAAACTACACATCCCATTGTAATCGGGGGAGTTTCTGCTTTCAGATGCAACAAGAATTTCTCGAGTTCGTCAATCCGTTTGCGGGATATGGGAGTTTGAAATTAAGGAATGGTTGAGAAACCATCAAAATTTGCGCAAGTCTGATATACGAAACCAATAACTACTATTGCCTAGGGCAAAAATACACATACCGTTGTGATCGGGCGAGTTTCTGCTTTCAGATACAACAGGAATTTCTCGAGTTCGTCAATCCGTTCGCGAGGTATGGGAGTTTGAAGTTACGGAATGGTTGAGAAAACATCAAAATTTTGGCAAGTCTGATACTCGAAACCAATTAGTACTATTGCCTAGGGCAAAAATACACATACCGTTGTGATCGGGCGAGTTTCTGCTTTCAGATGCAACAGGAATTTCTGGAGTTCGTCAATTTGTTCGCGAGATATGGGAGTTAGAAGTTCAGGAATGCTTGAGAAACCATCAAAATGTTCGTAAGTCTGATACTCGAAACCAATAACTACAATGACCTAGGGGAAAAATACATAGACCGTTGTAATCGGCCGAGTATCTGCTTTCAGATGCAACAGGAACTTCTCGAGATCGTCAATCCGTTCGCGAGATATGGGAGTGTGAAGTTAAGGAATTGTTGAGAAACCATCAGAATTTTCGCAAGTCTGTTTCTCGAAACCAATAACTGGAATCGCCTAGGGGAAAAGTACACACACCATTGTAATCGGGCAGGTTTCTACTTTCAGATGCAACAGGAATTTCTCGTGATCGTCAATCCGTTCGCGATATATGGGAGTTTGAAGTTAAGGAATGTTTGAGAAACCATCAAAATTTTCGGAATCTGATACTCGAAGCCATTAACTACTATGGTCTAGGGCAAAAATACACATGCCGTTGTAATCGGGCGAGTTTCTGCTTTCAGATGCAATAGGAATTTCTCGACTGCGTCAATCCGTTCGCGAGATATGGGAGTTTGAATTTAAGAAATGGTTGAGAAACCATCAAAATTTTCGCAAGTCTGATACTCGAAACCAATACCTGGAATGGCCTAGGGAAAAAATACACACACCGTTGTAATCGGGCGATTTTCTACTCTCAGATGCAAGAGGAATTTCTCGAGTTCGTCAATCCGTTCGCGAGATATGGGAGTTTAAACTTAAGGAATGGTTGAGAAACCATCAAAAATGTCACAATTCTGATGCTGGAAACGAATAACTAGAATGGCCTAGGGCAAAAATACACATACAATTGTAATCGGGCGAGCTTCTGCTTTCAGATGCAACAGGAACTTCACGAGTTCGTCAATACATTCGCGAGATATGGGAGTTTGAAGTTAAGGAATTGTTGAGAAACCACCAAATTTTCGCAAGTCTGATATCGAAACCAATACCTGGATAGGCCTAGGGGAAAAATACACACACCGTTGTAATCGGGAGAGTTTCTTCTTCCAGATGCAACCGGAATTTCTCGTGTTCGTCAATCCGTTCGCGACATATGGGAGTTTGAAGTTAAGGAATGGTTGAGAAATCATCACAATTTTCGCAAGTCTGATACTCGAAACCAATAACAGGAATGGCCTAGGGGAAAAGTACACACACCATTGTAATCGGGCGAGTTTCCACTTTCAGATGCAACAGGAATTTCTCGAGTTCGCCAATCCGTTCGCGAGATGTGGGAGTTCGAAGTTAAGGAATGGTTGAGAAACGACAAAATTTTCGCAAGTCTGATACTCGAAACCAATACCTGGAATGGCCTAGGGGAAAAATACACACACCGTTGTAATCGGGCGAGTTTCTACTTTCAGATGGAGCAGGAATTTCTCCAGTTAGTCAATCCGTTCGCGAGATCTGGGAGTTTGAAGTTAAGTAATGGTTGAGAAACCATCAAAATTTTCGCAAGTCTGATTCTCGAAACCAATAACTGGGATGGCCTAAGGGAAAAGTACGCACACCATTGTAATCGGGTGAGTTTCTACTTTCAGATGCAACAGGAATATCTCGAGTTCGTCAATCCGTTCGCGAGATATGGGAGTTTGAAGTTAAGGAATGGTTGAGAAGCCATCAAAATATTCGCAAGTCTGATACTCGAAACCAATAACTACTATGGCCTAGGGGAAAAATACACATACCGTTGTAAACGGGCGAGTTTCTGCTTTCAGATGCAACAGGAATATTTTGAGTTCGTCAATTCGTTCGCGAGATATGGTGGTTTGAAGTTAAGGAATGGTTGTGAAACCATGAAAACTCTCGCAAGTCTGATACTCGAAACCAATAACTGGAATGGCCTTGGGTAAAACTACACACACCATTGTAATCGGGCGAGCTTCTACTTTCAGATGCAACAGGAACATCTCGGGTTCGTCAATCCGTTCGCGAGATATGGGAGTTTGAAGTTAAGGAATGGTTGAGAAACCATCACAATATTCGCAAGTCTTTAACTCGAAACCAATAACTACTATTACCTAGGGCAAAAATACATATACCGTTGTAAGCGGGCGAGTTTCTGCATTCAGATGCAATAGGAATTTCTCGAGTCTGTCAATCCGTTCGCGAGATATGGGAGTTTGAAGTTAAGGAATGGTTGAGAAACCATCAAAATTTTCGCAAGTCTGATACTCGAAACCAATAACTGGAATGGCCTAGGGGAAAAGTACACACACCATTGTAATCGGGCGAGTTTCCACTTTCAGATGCAACAGGAATTTCACGAGTTCGCCAATCCGTTCGCGAGTAGTGGGAGTTCGAAGTTAAGGAATGGTTGAGAAACCACAAAATTTTCGCAAGTCTGATACTCGAAACCAATACCTGGAATGGCCTAGGGGAAAAATACACACACCGTTGTAATCGGGCGAGTTTCTACTCTCAGATGAAACAGGAATTTCTCCAGTTCGTCAATCCGTTCGCGAGATGTGGGAGTTTGAAGTTAAGGAATGGTTGAGAAACCATCAAAATTTTCGCAAGTCTGATACTCGAAACCAATAACTACTATTACGTAGGGCAAAAATACATATACCGTTGTAATCGGGCGAGTTTCTGCATTCAGATGCAACAGGAATTTCTCGAGTTCGTCAATCCGTCCGCGAGATATGGGAGTTTGAAGTTAAGGAGTGGTTGAGAAACCATCACAATTTCGCAAGTCTGATACTCGAAACCAATAACTACTATTACCTAGGGCAAAAATACATATACCGTTGTAATCGGGCGAGTTTCTGCATTCAGATGCAACAGGAATTTCTCGAGTTTGTCAATCCGTACGCGAGAGATGCGGGGTTTGAAGTTAAGTAATGGTTGAGAAACCATCAAAATTTTCGCAAGTCTGATACTCGAAACCAATAACAGGAATGGCCTAGTGGAAAAGTACACACAACATTGTAATCGGGCGAGTTTCCACTTTCAGATGCAACAGGAATTTCTCGAGTGCGCCAATCCGTTCGCGAGATGTGGGAGTTCGAAGTTAAGGAATGGTTGAGAAACGACAAAATTTTCGCAAGTCTGATACTCGAAACCAATACCTGGAATGGCCTAGGGGAAAAATACACACACCGTTGTAATCGGGCGAGTTTCTACTTTCAGATGGAGCAGGAATTTCTCCAGTTAGTCAATCCGTTCGCGAGATGTGGGAGTTTGAAGTTAAGGAATGGTTGAGAAACCATCAAAATTTTCGCAAGTCTGATTCTCGAAACCAATAACTGGAATGGCCTAGGGGAAAAGTATTCACACCATTGTAATCGGGCGAGTTTCTACTTTCAGATGCAACAGGAATATCTCGAGTTCGTCAATCGGTTCGCGAGATATGGGAGTGTGAAGTTAAGGAATGGTTGAGAAACCATCAAAATTTTCGGAAGTCTGATACTCGAAACCAATAACTAATATGGCCTAGGGCAAAAATACACATACCGTTGTAAACGGGCGTGTGTCTGCTTTCAGATGCAACAGGAATATCTCGAGTTCCTCAATCCGTTCGCGAGGTATGGGAGTTTGAAGTTACGGAATGGTTGAGAAACCATCAAAATTTTCGTAAGTCTGATACTCGAAACCAATAACTACAATGGCCTAGGGGAAAAGTACGCACACCATTGCAATCGGTCGAGTTTCTACTTTCCGATGCAACAGGAATTTCTCCAGTTAGTCAATCCGTTCGCGAGATGTGGGAGTTTGAATTTAAGGAATGGTTGAGAAACCATCAAAATTATCGCATGTCTGGTTCTCGAAACCAATAACTGGAATGGCCTAAGGGAAATGTACGCACACCATTGTAATCGGGCGAGTTTCTACTTTCAGATGCAACAGGAATATCTCGAGTTCGTCAATCCGTTCGCGAGATATGGCAGTTTGAAGTTAAGGAATGGTTGAGAAACCATCAAAATTTTCGCAAGTCTGATACTCGAAACCAATAACTACTATGGCCTAGGGAAAAAATACACATACCGTTGTAAACGGGCGAGTTTCTGCTTTCAGATGCAACAGGAATATTTTGAGTTCGTCAATCCGTTCGCGAGATATGGTGGTTTGAAGTTAAGGAATGGTTGAGAAACCATGAAAACTCTCGCAAGTCTGATACTCGAAACCAATAACTGGAATGGCCTAGGGTAAAAGTACACACACCATTGTAATCGGGAGAGCTTCTACTTTCAGATGCAACAGGAACATACCGAGTTCTTCAATCCGTTCGCGAGATATGGGAGTTTGAAGTTAAGGAATGGTTGAGAAACCAACAAAATTTTCGCAAGTCTGACACTCGAAACCAATAACTACTATGGCCTAGGGGAAAAATACACATACCGTTGTAAACGCGCGAGTTTCTGCTTTCAGATGCAACAGGAATATTTTGAGTTCGTCAATTCGTTCGCGAGATATGGTGGTTTGAAGTTAAGGAATGGTTGAGAAACCATGAAAACTCTCGCAAGTCTGATACTCGAAACCAATAACTGGAATGGCCTAGGGTAAAAGTACACACACCATTGTAATCGGGCGAGCTTCTACTTTCAGATGCAACAGGAACATCTCGAGTTCGTCAATCCGTTCGCGAGATATGGGAGTTTGAAGTTAAGGAATGGTTGAGAAACCATCACAATTTTCGCAAGTCTTTAACTCGAAACCAATAACTACTATTACCTAGGGCAAAAATACATATACCGTTGTAAGCGGGCGAGTTTCTGCATTCAGATGCAATAGGAATTTCTCGAGTCTGTCAATCCGTTCGCGAGATATGGGAGTTTGAAGTTAAGGAATGGTTGAGAAACCATCAAAATTTTCGCAAGTCTGATACTCGAAACCAATAACTGGAATGGCCTAGGGGAAAAGTACACACACCATTGTAATCGGGCGAGTTTCCACTTTCAGATGCAACAGGAATATCTCGAGTTCGCCAATCCGTTCGCGAGATGTGGGAGTTCGAAGTTAAGGAATGGTTGAGAAACCACAAAATTTTCGCAAGTCTGATACTCGAAACCAATACCTGGAACGGCCTAGGGGAAAAATACACACACCGTTGTAATCGGGCGAGTTTCTACTCTCAGATGGACCAGGAATTTCTCGAGTTCGCCAATCCGTTCGCGAGATGTGGGAGTTCGAAGTTAAGGAATGGTTGAGAAACCATCAAAATTTTCGGAATCTGATACTCGAAGCCATTAACTACTATGGTCTAGGGCAAAAATACACATGCCGTTGTAATCGGGCGAGTTTCTGCTTTTAGATGCAACAGGAATTTCTCGACTGCGTCAATCCGTTCGCGAGATATGGGAGTTTGAAGTCATGGAACTGTTGTGAAACCACCAAAACTTTCGCTGCTCTGATACTCGAAACCGATAACTGGAATGGCCTAGGGGAGAAATACACATACCGTTGTAATCGGGCGAGTTTCTACATTCAGTTGCAACAGGAATTGCTCGAGTTCGTCAATCCGTTCGCGAGATATGGGAGTTTGAAGTTAAGGAATGATTGAGAAACCATCAAAATTTTCGCAAGTCTGATACTCGAAACCAATAACTGGATTGGCCTAGGGGAAAAGTACACACACCATTGTAATCGGGCAAGTTTCTACTTTCAGATGCAACAGGTATTTCTCGAGTTCGTCAATCCGTTCGCGAGATATGAGAGTTTGAAGTTAAGGAATGGTTGAGAAACCATCAAAATTTTCGGAATCTGACACTCGAAGCCATTAACTACTATGGTCTAGGGCAAAAATACACATGCCGTTGTAATCGGGCGAGTTTCTTCTGTCAGATGCAACAGGAATTTCTCGACTGCGTCAATCCGTTCGCGAGATATGGGAGTTCGAAGTTAAGGAATGGTTGAGAAACCATCAAAATTTTCGCAAGTCTGACACTCGAAACCAATAACTACTATGGCCTAGGGCAAAACTACACATCCCATTGTAATCGGGGGAGTTTCTGCTTTCAGATGCAACAAGAATTTCTCGAGTTCGTCAATCCGTTTGCGGGATATGGGAGTTTGAAATTAAGGAATGGTTGAGAAACCATCAAAATTTGCGCAAGTCTGATATACGAAACCAATAACTACTATTGCCTAGGGCAAAAATACACATACCGTTGTGATCGGGCGAGTTTCTGCTTTCAGATACAACAGGAATTTCTCGAGTTCGTCAATCCGTTCGCGAGGTATGGGAGTTTGAAGTTACGGAATGGTTGAGAAAACATCAAAATTTTGGCAAGTCTGATACTCGAAACCAATTAGTACTATTGCCTAGGGCAAAAATACACATACCGTTGTGATCGGGCGAGTTTCTGCTTTCAGATGCAACAGGAATTTCTGGAGTTCGTCAATTTGTTCGCGAGATATGGGAGTTAGAAGTTCAGGAATGCTTGAGAAACCATCAAAATGTTCGTAAGTCTGATACTCGAAACCAATAACTACAATGACCTAGGGGAAAAATACATAGACCGTTGTAATCGGCCGAGTATCTGCTTTCAGATGCAACAGGAACTTCTCGAGATCGTCAATCCGTTCGCGAGATATGGGAGTGTGAAGTTAAGGAATTGTTGAGAAACCATCAGAATTTTCGCAAGTCTGTTTCTCGAAACCAATAACTGGAATCGCCTAGGGGAAAAGTACACACACCATTGTAATCGGGCAGGTTTCTACTTTCAGATGCAACAGGAATTTCTCGTGATCGTCAATCCGTTCGCGATATATGGGAGTTTGAAGTTAAGGAATGTTTGAGAAACCATCAAAATTTTCGGAATCTGATACTCGAAGCCATTAACTACTATGGTCTAGGGCAAAAATACACATGCCGTTGTAATCGGGCGAGTTTCTGCTTTCAGATGCAATAGGAATTTCTCGACTGCGTCAATCCGTTCGCGAGATATGGGAGTTTGAATTTAAGAAATGGTTGAGAAACCATCAAAATTTTCGCAAGTCTGATACTCGAAACCAATACCTGGAATGGCCTAGGGAAAAAATACACACACCGTTGTAATCGGGCGATTTTCTACTCTCAGATGCAAGAGGAATTTCTCGAGTTCGTCAATCCGTTCGCGAGATATGGGAGTTTAAACTTAAGGAATGGTTGAGAAACCATCAAAAATGTCACAATTCTGATGCTGGAAACGAATAACTAGAATGGCCTAGGGCAAAAATACACATACAATTGTAATCGGGCGAGCTTCTGCTTTCAGATGCAACAGGAACTTCACGAGTTCGTCAATACATTCGCGAGATATGGGAGTTTGAAGTTAAGGAATTGTTGAGAAACCACCAAATTTTCGCAAGTCTGATATCGAAACCAATACCTGGATAGGCCTAGGGGAAAAGTACACACACCGTTGTAATCGGGAGAGTTTCTTCTTCCAGATGCAACCGGAATTTCTCGTGTTCGTCAATCCGTTCGCGACATATGGGAGTTTGAAGTTAAGGAATGGTTGAGAAATCATCACAATTTTCGCAAGTCTGATACTCGAAACCAATAACAGGAATGGCCTAGGGGAAAAGTACACACACCATTGTAATCGGGCGAGTTTCCACTTTCAGATGCAACAGGAATTTCTCGAGTTCGCCAATCCGTTCGCGAGATGTGGGAGTTCGAAGTTAAGGAATGGTTGAGAAACGACAAAATTTTCGCAAGTCTGATACTCGAAACCAATACCTGGAATGGCCTAGGGGAAAAATACACACACCGTTGTAATCGGGCGAGTTTCTACTTTCAGATGGAGCAGGAATTTCTCCAGTTAGTCAATCCGTTCGCGAGATCTGGGAGTTTGAAGTTAAGTAATGGTTGAGAAACCATCAAAATTTTCGCAAGTCTGATTCTCGAAACCAATAACTGGGATGGCCTAAGGGAAAAGTACGCACACCATTGTAATCGGGTGAGTTTCTACTTTCAGATGCAACAGGAATATCTCGAGTTCGTCAATCCGTTCGCGAGATATGGGAGTTTGAAGTTAAGGAATGGTTGAGAAGCCATCAAAATATTCGCAAGTCTGATACTCGAAACCAATAACTACTATGGCCTAGGGGAAAAATACACATACCGTTGTAAACGGGCGAGTTTCTGCTTTCAGATGCAACAGGAATATTTTGAGTTCGTCAATTCGTTCGCGAGATATGGTGGTTTGAAGTTAAGGAATGGTTGTGAAACCATGAAAACTCTCGCAAGTCTGATACTCGAAACCAATAACTGGAATGGCCTTGGGTAAAACTACACACACCATTGTAATCGGGCGAGCTTCTACTTTCAGATGCAACAGGAACATCTCGGGTTCGTCAATCCGTTCGCGAGATATGGGAGTTTGAAGTTAAGGAATGGTTGAGAAACCATCACAATATTCGCAAGTCTTTAACTCGAAACCAATAACTACTATTACCTAGGGCAAAAATACATATACCGTTGTAAGCGGGCGAGTTTCTGCATTCAGATGCAATAGGAATTTCTCGAGTCTGTCAATCCGTTCGCGAGATATGGGAGTTTGAAGTTAAGGAATGGTTGAGAAACCATCAAAATTTTCGCAAGTCTGATACTCGAAACCAATAACTGGAATGGCCTAGGGGAAAAGTACACACACCATTGTAATCGGGCGAGTTTCCACTTTCAGATGCAACAGGAATTTCACGAGTTCGCCAATCCGTTCGCGAGTAGTGGGAGTTCGAAGTTAAGGAATGGTTGAGAAACCACAAAATTTTCGCAAGTCTGATACTCGAAACCAATACCTGGAATGGCCTAGGGGAAAAATACACACACCGTTGTAATCGGGCGAGTTTCTACTCTCAGATGAAACAGGAATTTCTCCAGTTCGTCAATCCGTTCGCGAGATGTGGGAGTTTGAAGTTAAGGAATGGTTGAGAAACCATCAAAATTTTCGCAAGTCTGATACTCGAAACCAATAACTACTATTACGTAGGGCAAAAATACATATACCGTTGTAATCGGGCGAGTTTCTGCATTCAGATGCAACAGGAATTTCTCGAGTTCGTCAATCCGTCCGCGAGATATGGGAGTTTGAAGTTAAGGAGTGGTTGAGAAACCATCACAATTTCGCAAGTCTGATACTCGAAACCAATAACTACCATTACCTAGGGCAAAAATACATATACCGTTGTAATCGGGCGAGTTTCTGCATTCAGATGCAACAGGAATTTCTCGAGTTTGTCAATCCGTACGCGAGAGATGCGGGGTTTGAAGTTAAGGAATGGTTGAGAAACCATCAAAATTTTCGCAAGTCTGATACTCGAAACCAATAACAGGAATGGCCTAGTGGAAAAGTACACACAACATTGTAATCGGGCGAGTTTCCACTTTCAGATGCAACAGGAATTTCTCGAGTGCGCCAATCCGTTCGCGAGATGTGGGAGTTCGAAGTTAAGGAATGGTTGAGAAACGACAAAATTTTCGCAAGTCTGATACTCGAAACCAATACCTGGAATGGCCTAGGGGAAAAATACACACACCGTTGTAATCGGGCGAGTTTCTACTTTCAGATGGAGCAGGAATTTCTCCAGTTAGTCAATCCGTTCGCGAGATGTGGGAGTTTGAAGTTAAGGAATGGTTGAGAAACCATCAAAATTTTCGCAAGTCTGATTCTCGAAACCAATAACTGGAATGGCCTAGGGGAAAAGTATTCACACCATTGTAATCGGGCGAGTTTCTACTTTCAGATGCAACAGGAATATCTCGAGTTCGTCAATCGGTTCGCGAGATATGGGAGTGTGAAGTTAAGGAATGGTTGAGAAACCATCAAAATTTTCGGAAGTCTGATACTCGAAACCAATAACTAATATGGCCTAGGGCAAAAATACACATACCGTTGTAAACGGGCGTGTGTCTGCTTTCAGATGCAACAGGAATATCTCGAGTTCCTCAATCCGTTCGCGAGGTATGGGAGTTTGAAGTTACGGAATGGTTGAGAAACCATCAAAATTTTCGTAAGTCTGATACTCGAAACCAATAACTACAATGGCCTAGGGGAAAAGTACGCACACCATTGCAATCGGTCGAGTTTCTACTTTCCGATGCAACAGGAATTTCTCCAGTTAGTCAATCCGTTCGCGAGATGTGGGAGTTTGAATTTAAGGAATGGTTGAGAAACCATCAAAATTATCGCATGTCTGGTTCTCGAAACCAATAACTGGAATGGCCTAAGGGAAATGTACGCACACCATTGTAATCGGGCGAGTTTCTACTTTCAGATGCAACAGGAATATCTCGAGTTCGTCAATCCGTTCGCGAGATATGGCAGTTTGAAGTTAAGGAATGGTTGAGAAACCATCAAAATTTTCGCAAGTCTGATACTCGAAACCAATAACTACTATGGCCTAGGGAAAAAATACACATACCGTTGTAAACGGGCGAGTTTCTGCTTTCAGATGCAACAGGAATATTTTGAGTTCGTCAATCCGTTCGCGAGATATGGTGGTTTGAAGTTAAGGAATGGTTGAGAAACCATGAAAACTCTCGCAAGTCTGATACTCGAAACCAATAACTGGAATGGCCTAGGGTAAAAGTACACACACCATTGTAATCGGGAGAGCTTCTACTTTCAGATGCAACAGGAACATACCGAGTTCTTCAATCCGTTCGCGAGATATGGGAGTTTGAAGTTAAGGAATGGTTGAGAAACCAACAAAATTTTCGCAAGTCTGACACTCGAAACCAATAACTACTATGGCCTAGGGCAAAAATACACATACGATTGTAATCGGGCGAGTTTCCACTTTCAGATGCAACAGGAATTTCTCGAGTTCGCCAATCCGTTCGCGAGATGTGGGAGTTTGAAGTTAAGGAAAGGTTGAGAAACCATCGAAATTTTCGCAAGTCTGATACTCGAAACCAATAACTACTATTACGTAGGGCAAAAATACATATACCGTTGTAATCGGGCGAGTTTCTGCATTCAGATGCAACAGGAATTTCTCGAGTTCGTCAATCCGTTGGCGAGATATGAGAGTTTGAAGTTAAGGAATGGTTGAGAAACCATCACAATTTTCGCAAGTCTTTAACTCGAAACCAATAACTACTATTACCTAGGGCAAAAATACATATACCTTTGTAAGCGTGCGAGTTTCTGCATTCAGATGCAACAGGAATTTCTCGAGTCTGTCAATCCGTTCGCGAGATATGGGAGTTTGAAGTTAAGGAATGGTTGAGAAACCATCAAAATTTTCGCAAGTCTGATACTCGAAAACAATAACTGGAATGGCCTAGGGGAAAAGTACACACACCATTGTAATCGGGCGAGTTTCCACTTTCAGATGCAACAGGAATTTCTCGAGTTCGCCAATCCGTTCGCAAGATGTGGGAGTTCGAAGTTAAGGAATGGTTGAGAAACCACAAAATTTTCGCAAGTCTGATACTCGAAACCAATACCTGGAATGGCCTAGGGGAAAAATACACACACCGTTGTAATCGGGCGAGTTTCTACTCTCAGATGGAACAGGAATTTCTCCAGTTCGTCAATCCGTTCGCGAGATGTGGGAGTTTGAAGTTAAGGAATGGTTGAGAAACCATCAAAATTTTCGCAAGTCTGTTACTCGAAACCAATAACTACTATTACGTAGGGCAAAAATACATATACCGTTGTAATCGGGCGAGTTTCTGCATTCAGATGCAACAGGAATTTCTCGAGTTCGTCAATCCGTTCGCGAGGTATGGGAGTTTGAAGTTAAGGAATGGTTGAGAAACCATCACAATTTCGCAAGTCTGATACTCGAAACCAATAACTACTATTACCTAGGGCAAAAATACATATACCTTTGTAATCGGGCGAGTTTCTGCATTCAGATGCAACAGGAATTTCTCGAGTTTGTCAATCTGTACGCGAGATATGGGAGTTTGAAGTTAAGGAATGTTTGAGAAACCATCAAAATTTTCGCATGTCTGATACTCGAAACCAATAACTGGAATGGCCTAGGGGAAAAGTACACACACCATTGTAATCGGGCGAGTTTCTACTTTCAGATGCAACAGGAATATCTCGAGTTCGTCAATCGGTTCGCGAGATATGGGAGTGTGAAGTTAAGGAATGATTGAGAAACCATCAAAATTTTCGCAAGTCTGATACTCGAAACCAATAACTACTATGGCCTAGGGCAAAAATACACATACCGTTGTAAACGGGCGTGTGTCTGCTTTCAGATGCAACAGGAATATCTCGAGTTCCTCAATCCGTTCGCGAGGTATGGGAGTTTGAAGTTACGGAATGGTTGAGAAACCATCAAAATTTTCGTAAGTCTGATACTCGAAAACAATAACTACAATGGCCTAGGGGAAAAATACACATACCGTTGCAATCGGGCGAGTTTCTACTTTCAGATGCAACAGGAATTTCTCGAGTTCGTCAATCCGTTCGCGAGATAAGACAGTTTGAAGTTCAGGAATGGTTGAGAAACCATCAAAATATTCGCAAGTCTGATTCTCGAAACCAATAACTGGAATGGCCTAGGGGAAAAGTACACACACCATTGTAATCGGGCGAGTTTCTACTTTCAGATGCAGCAGGAATATCTCGAGTTCGTCAATCCGTTCGCGAGATATGGCAGTTTGAAGTTAAGGAATGGTTGAGAAACCATCAAAATTTTCGCAAGTCTGATACTCGAAACCAATAACTACTATGGCCTAGGGAAAAAATACACATACCGTTGTAAACGGGCGAGTTTCTGCTTTCAGATGCAACAGGAATATTTTGAGTTCGTCAATCCGTTCGCGAGATATGGTGGTTTGAAGTTAAGGAATGGTTGAGAAACCAAGAAAATTTTCGCAAGTCTGATACTCGAAACCAATAACAGGAATGGCCTAGGGGAAAAGTACACACAACATTGTAATCGGGCGAGTTTCCACTTTCAGATGCAACAGGAATTTCTCGAGTGCGCCAATCCGTTCGCGAGATGTGGGAGTTCGAAGTTAAGGAATGGTTGAGAAACGACAAAATTTTCGCAAGTCTGATACTCGAAACCAATACCTGGAATGGCCTAGGGGAAAAATACACACACCGTTGTAATCGGGCGAGTTTCTACTTTCAGATGGAGCAGGAATTTCTCCAGTTAGTCAATCCGTTCGCGAGATGTGGGAGTTTGAAGTTAAGGAATGGTTGAGAAACCATCAAAATTTTCGCAAGTCTGATTCTCGAAACCAATAACTGGAATGGCCTAGGGGAAAAGTATTCACACCATTGTAATCGGGCGAGTTTCTACTTTCAGATGCAACAGGAATATCTCGAGTTCGTCAATCGGTTCGCGAGATATGGGAGTGTGAAGTTAAGGAATGGTTGAGAAACCATCAAAATTTTCGGAAGTCTGATACTCGAAACCAATAACTAATATGGCCTAGGGCAAAAATACACATACCGTTGTAAACGGGCGTGTGTCTGCTTTCAGATGCAACAGGAATATCTCGAGTTCCTCAATCCGTTCGCGAGGTATGGGAGTTTGAAGTTACGGAATGGTTGAGAAACCATCAAAATTATCGCATGTCTGGTTCTCGAAACCAATAACTGGAATGGCCTAAGGGAAATGTACGCACACCATTGTAATCGGGCGAGTTTCTACTTTCAGATGCAACAGGAATATCTCGAGTTCGTCAATCCGTTCGCGAGATATGGCAGTTTGAAGTTAAGGAATGGTTGAGAAACCATCAAAATTTTCGCAAGTCTGATACTCGAAACCAATAACTACTATGGCCTAGGGAAAAAATACACATACCGTTGTAAACGGGCGAGTTTCTGCTTTCAGATGCAACAGGAATATTTTGAGTTCGTCAATCCGTTCGCGAGATATGGTGGTTTGAAGTTAAGGAATGGTTGAGAAACCATGAAAACTCTCGCAAGTCTGATACTCGCAACCAATAACTGGAATGGCCTAGGGTAAAAGTACACACACCATTGTAATCGGGAGAGCTTCTACTTTCAGATGCAACAGGAACATACCGAGTTCGTCAATCCGTTCGCGAGATATGGGAGTTTGAAGTTAAGGAATGGTTGAGAAACCAACAAAATTTTCGCAAGTCTGACACTCGAAACCAATAACTACTATGGCCTAGGGCAAAAATACACATACGATTGTAATCGGGCGAGTTTCCACTTTCAGATGCAACAGGAATTTCTCGAGTTCGCCAATCCGTTCGCGAGATGTGGGAGTTTGAAGTTAAGGAAAGGTTGAGAAACCATCGAAATTTTCGCAAGTCTGATACTCGAAACCAATAACTACTATTACGTAGGGCAAAAATACATATACCGTTGTAATCGGGCGAGTTTCTGCATTCAGATGCAACAGGAATTTCTCGAGTTCGTCAATCCTTTGGCGAGATATGAGAGTTTGAAGTTAAGGAATGGTTGAGAAACCATCACAATTTTCGCAAGTCTTTAACTCGAAACCAATAACTACTATTACCTAGGGCAAAAATACATATACCGTTGTAAGCGTGCGAGTTTCTGCATTCAGATGCAACAGGAATTTCTCGAGTCTGTCAATCCGTTCGCGAGATATGGGAGTTTGAAGTTAAGGAATGGTTGAGAAACCATCAAAATTTTCGCAAGTCTGATACTCGAAAACAATAACTGGAATGGCCTAGGGGAAAAGTACACACACCATTGTAATCGGGCGAGTTTCCACTTTCAGATGCAACAGGAATTTCTCGAGTTCGCCAATCCGTTCGCAAGATGTGGGAGTTCGAAGTTAAGGAATGGTTGAGAAACCACAAAATTTTCGCAAGTCTGATACTCGAAACCAATACCTGGAATGGCCTAGGGGAAAAATACACACACCGTTGTAATCGGGCGAGTTTCTACTCTCAGATGGAACAGGAATTTCTCCAGTTCGTCAATCCGTTCGCGAGATGTGGGAGTTTGAAGTTAAGGAATGGTTGAGAAACCATCAAAATTTTCGCAAGTCTGTTACTCGAAACCAATAACTACTATTACGTAGGGCAAAAATACATATACCGTTGTAATCGGGCGAGTTTCTGCATTCAGATGCAACAGGAATTTCTCGAGTTCGTCAATCCGTTCGCGAGGTATGGGAGTTTGAAGTTAAGGAATGGTTGAGAAACCATCACAATTTCGCAAGTCTGATACTCGAAACCAATAACTACTATTACCTAGGGCAAAAATACATATACCTTTGTAATCGGGCGAGTTTCTGCATTCAGATGCAACAGGAATTTCTCGAGTTTGTCAATCTGTACGCGAGATATGGGAGTTTGAAGTTAAGGAATGTTTGAGAAACCATCAAAATTTTCGCATGTCTGATACTCGAAACCAATAACTGGAATGGCCTAGGGGAAAAGTACACACACCATTGTAATCGGGCGAGTTTCTACTTTCAGATGCAACAGGAATATCTCGAGTTCGTCAATCGGTTCGCGAGATATGGGAGTGTGAAGTTAAGGAATGATTGAGAAACCATCAAAATTTTCGCAAGTCTGATACTCGAAACCAATAACTACTATGGCCTAGGGCAAAAATACACATACCGTTGTAAACGGGCGTGTGTCTGCTTTCAGATGCAACAGGAATATCTCGAGTTCCTCAATCCGTTCGCGAGGTATGGGAGTTTGAAGTTACGGAATGGTTGAGAAACCATCAAAATTTTCGTAAGTCTGATACTCGAAAACAATAACTACAATGGCCTAGGGGAAAAATACACATACCGTTGCAATCGGGCGAGTTTCTACTTTCAGATGCAACAGGAATTTCTCGAGTTCGTCAATCCGTTCGCGAGATAAGACAGTTTGAAGTTCAGGAATGGTTGAGAAACCATCAAAATATTCGCAAGTCTGATTCTCGAAACCAATAACTGGAATGGCCTAGGGGAAAAGTACACACACCATTGTAATCGGGCGAGTTTCTACTTTCAGATGCAGCAGGAATATCTCGAGTTCGTCAATCCGTTCGCGAGATATGGCAGTTTGAAGTTAAGGAATGGTTGAGAAACCATCAAAATTTTCGCAAGTCTGATACTCGAAACCAATAACTACTATGGCCTAGGGAAAAAATACACATACCGTTGTAAACGGGCGAGTTTCTGCTTTCAGATGCAACAGGAATATTTTGAGTTCGTCAATCCGTTCGCGAGATATGGTGGTTTCAAGTTAAGGAATGGTTGAGAAACCAAGAAAATTTTCGCAAGTCTGACACTCGAAACCAATACCTGGAATGGCCTAGGGGAAAAATACACAAACCGTTGTAATCGGGCGAGTTTCTACTCTCAGATGGAACAGGAATTTCTCCAGTTCGTCAATCCGTTCGCGAGATGTGGGAGTTTGAAGTTAAGGAATGGTTGAGAAACCATCAAAATTTTCGCAAGTCTGATACTCGAAACCAATAACTACTAATACGTAGGGCAAAAATACATATACCTTTGTAATCGGGCGAGTTTCTGCATTCAGATGCAACAGGAATTTCTCGAGTTCGTCAATCCGTTCGCGAGATATGGGAGTTTGAAGTTAAGGAATGGTTGAGAAACCATCACAATTTCGCAAGTCTGATACTCGAAACCAATAACTACTATTACCTAGGGCAAAAATACATATACCTTTGTAATCGGGCGAGTTTCTGCATTCAGATGCAACAGGAATTTCTCGAGTTTGTCAATCCGTACGCGAGATATGGGAGTTTGAAGTTAAGGAATGGTTGAGAAACCATCAAAGTTTTCGCAAGTCTGATACTCAAAACCCATACCTGGAATGGCCTAGGGGAAAAATACACACATCGTTGTAATCGGGCGAGTTTCTACTCTCAGATGGAACAGGAATTTCTCCAGTTCGTCAATCCGTTCGCGAGATGTGGGAGTTTGAAGTTAAGGAATGGTTGAGAAACCATCAAAATTTTCGCAAGTCTGATACTCGAAACCAATAACTACTATTACGTAGGGCAAAAATACATATACCGTTGTAATCGGGCGAGTTTCTGCATTCAGATGCAACAGGAATTTCGCGAGTTCGTCAATCCGTTCGCGAGATATGGGAGTTTGAAGTTAAGGAATGGTTGAGAAACCATCACAATTTCGCAAGTCTGATACTCGAAACCAATAACTACTATTACCTAGGGCAAAAATACATATACCGTTGTAATCGGGCGAGTTTCTGCATTCAGATGCAACAGGAATTTCTCGAGTTTGTCAATCCGTACGCGAGATATGGGAATTTGAAGTTAAGGAATGGTTGAGAAACCATCAAAATTTTCGCAAGTCTGATACTCGAAACCAATAACTGGAATGGCCTAGGGGAAAAGTTCACACACCATTGTAATCGGGCGAGTTTCCACTTTCAGATGCAACAGGAATTTCTCGAGTTCGCCAATCCGTTCGCGAGATGTGGGAGTTCGAAGTTAAGGAATGGTTGATTAACCACAAAATTTTCGCAAGTCTGATACTCGAAACCAATACCTGGAATGGCCTAGGGGAAAAATACACACACCGTTGTAATCGGGCGAGTTTCTACTCTCAGATGGAACAGGAATTTCTCCAGTTCGTCAATCCGTTCGCGAGATGTGGGAGTTTGAAGTTAAGGAATGGTTGAGAAACCATCAAAATTTTCGCAAGTCTGATACTCGAAACCAATAACTACGATTACGTAGGGCAAAAATACATATACCGTTGTAATCGGGCGAGTTTCTGCATTCAGATGCAACAGGAATTTCTCGAGTTCGTCAATCCGTTCGCGAGATATGGGAGTTTGAAGTTAAGGAATGGTTGAGAAACCATCACAATTTCGCAAGTCTGAAACTCGAAACCAATAACTACTATTACCTAGGGCAAAAATACATATACCTTTGTAATCGGGCGAGTTTCTGCATTCAGATGCAACAGGAATTTCTCGAGTTTGTCAATCCGTACGCGAGATATGGGAGTTTGAAGTTAAGGAATGGTTGAGAAACCATCAAAATTTTCGCAAGTCTGATACTCGAAACCAATAACTGGAATGGCCTAGGGGAAAAGTACACACACCATTGTAATCGGGCGAGTTTCCACTTTCAGATGCAACAGGAATTTCTCGAGTTCGCCAATCCGTTCGCGAGATGTGGGAGTTCGAAGTTAAGGAATGGTTGAGAAACGACAAAATTTTCGCAAGTCTGATACTCGAAACCAATACCTGGAATGGCCTAGGGGGAAAATACACACACCGTTGTAATCGGGCGAGTTTCTACTTTCAGATGGAGCAGGAATTTCTCCAGTTAGTCAATCCGTTCGCGAGATGTGGGAGTTTGAAGTTAAGGAATGGTTGAGAAACCATCAAAATTTTCGCAAATCTGGTTCTCGAAACCAATAACTGGAATGGCCTAGGGGAAAAGTACACACACCATTGTAATCGTGCGAGTTTCTACTTTCAGATGCAACAGGAATATCTCGAGTTCGTCAATCGGTTCGCGAGATATGGGAGTGTGAAGCTAAGGAATGGTTGAGAAACCATCAAAATTTTCGCAAGTCTGATACTCGAATCCAATAACTACTATGGCCTAGGGCAAAAATACACATACCGTTGTAAATAGGCGTGTGTCTGCTTTCAGATGCAACAGGAATATCTCGAGTTCCTCAATCCGTTCGCGAGGTATGGGAGTTTGAAGTTAAGGAATGGTTGAGAAACCATCAAAATTTTCGTAAGTCTGATACTCGAAACCAATAACTACAATGGCCTAGGGGAAAAATACACATACCGTTGCAATCGGGCGAGTTTCTACTTTCAGATGCAACAGGAATTTCTCGAGTTCGTCAATCCGTTCGCGAGATAAGACAGTTTGAATTTCAGGAATGGTTGAGAAACCATCAAAATATTCGCAAGTCTGATCCTCGAAACCAATAACTGGAATGGTCTAGGGGAAAAGTACACACCATTGTAATCGGGCGAGTTTCTACTTTCAGATGCAACAGGAATATCTCGAGTTCGTCAATCGGTTCGCGAGATATGGGAGTGTGAAGTTAAGGAATGGTTGAGAAACCATCAAAATTTTCGCAAGTCTGATACTCCAAACCAGTAACTACTATGGCCTAGGGAAAAAATACACATACCGTTGTAAACGGGCGAGTTTCTGCTTTCAGATGCAACAGGAATATTTTGAGTTCGTCAATCCGTTCGCGCGATATGGTGGTTTGAAGTTAAGGAATGGTTGAGAAACCAAGAAAATTTTCGCAAGTCTGACACTCGAAACCAATAACTACTATGGCCTAGGGCAAAAATACACATACGATTGTAATCGGGCGAGTTTCCACTTTCAGATGCAACAGGAATTTCTCGAGTTCGCCAATCCGTTCGCGAGATGTGGGAGTTTGAATTTAAGGAAAGGTTGAGAAACCATCAAAATTTTCGCAAGTCTGATACTCGAAACCAATAACTACTATTACGTAGGGCAAAAATACATATACCGTTGTAATCGGGCGAGTTTCTGCATTCAAATGCAACAGGAATTTCTCGAGTTCGTCAATCCGCTCGCGAGATATGAGAGTTTGAAGTTAAGGAATGGTTGAGAAACCATCACAATTTTCGCAAGTCTTTAACTCGAAACCAATAACTACTATTACCTAGGGCAAAAATACATATACCGTTGTAAGCGGGCGAGTTTCTGCATTCAGATGCAACAGCAATTTCTCGAGTCTGTCAATCCGTTCGCGAGATATGGGAGTTTGAAGTTAAGGAATGGTTGAGAAACCATCAAAATTTTCGCAAGTCTGATACTCGAAAACAATAACTGGAATGGCCTAGGGGAAAAGTACACACACCATTGTAATCGGGCGAGTTTCCACTTTCAGATGCAACGGGAATTTCTCGTGTTCGCCAATCCGTTCGCAAGATGTGGGAGTTCGAAGTTAAGGAATGGTTGAGAAACCATCACAATTTTCGCAAGTCTTTAACTCGAAACCAATAACTACTATTACCTAGGGCAAAAATACATATACCGTTGTAAGCGGGCGAGTTTCTGCATTCAGATGCAACAGCAATTTCTCGAGTCTGTCAATCCGTTCGCGAGATATGGGAGTTTGAAGTTAAGGAATGGTTGAGAAACCATCAAAATTTTCGCAAGTCTGATACTCGAAAACAATAACTGGAATGGCCTAGGGGAAAAGTACACACACCGTTGTAATCGGGCGAGTTTCTACTCTCAGATGGAACAGGAATTTCTCCAGTTCGTCAATCCGTTCGCGAGATGTGGGAGTTTGAAGTTAAGGAATGGTTGAGAAACCATCAAAATTTTCGCAAGTCTGTTACTCGAAACCAATAACTACTATTACGTAGGGCAAAAATACATATACCGTTGTAATCGGGCGAGTTTCTGCATTCAGATGCAACAGTAATTTCTCGAGTTCGTCAATCCGTTCGCGAGGTATGGGAGTTTGAAGTTAAGGAATGGTTGAGAAACCATCACAATTTCGCAAGTCTGATACACGAAACCAATATCTACTATTACCTAGGGCAAAAATACATATACCTTTGTAATCGGGCGAGTTTCTGCATTCAGATGCAACAGGAATTTCTCGAGTTTGTCAATCTGTACGCGAGATATGGGAGTTTGAAGTTAAGGAATGTTTGAGAAACCATCAAAATTTTCGCACGTCTGATACTCGAAACCAATAACTGGAATGGCCTAGGGGAAAAGTACACACACCATTGTAATCGGGCGAGTTTCTACTTTCAGATGCAACAGGAATATCTCGAGTTCGTCAATCGGTTCGCGAGATATGGGAGTGTGAAGTTAAGGAATGGTTGAGAAACCATCAAAATTTTCGCAAGTCTGATACTCGAAACCAATAACTACTATGGCCTAGGGCAAAAATACACATACCGTTGTAAACGGGCGTGTGTCTGCTTTCAGATGCAACAGGAATATCTCGAGTTCCTCAATCCGTTCGCGAGGTATGGGAGTTTGAAGTTACGGAATGGTTGAGAAACCATCAAAATTTTCGTAAGTCTGATACTCGAAAACAATAACTACAATGGCCTAGGGGAAAAATACACATACCGTTGCAATCGGGCGAGTTTCTACTTTCAGATGCAACAGGAATTTCTCGAGTTCGTCAATCCGTTCGCGAGATAAGACAGTTTGAAGTTCAGGAATGGTTGAGAAACCATCAAAATATTCGCAAGTCTGATTCTCGAAACCAATAACTGGAATGGCCTAGGGGAAAAGTACACACACCATTGTAATCGGGCGAGTTTCTACTTTCAGATGCAGCAGGAATATCTCGAGTTCGTCAATCGGTTCGCGAGATATGGGAGTGTGAAGTTAAGGAATGGTTGAGAAACCATCAAAATTTTCGCAAGTCTGATACTCCAAACCAGTAACTACTATTGCCTAGGGCAAAAATACACATACCGTTGTGATCGGGCGTGTTTCTGCTTTCAGATGCCACAGGAATATCTCGAGTTCCTCAATCCGTTCGCGAGGTATGGGAGTTTGAAGTTACGGAATGGTTGAGAAACCATCAAAATTTTCGTAAGTCTGATACTCGAAACCAATAACTACAATGGCCTAGGGGAAAAATACACATACCGTTGCAATCGGGCGAGTTTCCACTTTCAGATGCAACAGGAATTTCTCGAGTTCGCCAATCCGTTCGCGAGATGTGGGAGTTCGAAGTTAAGGAATGGTTGAGAAACCACAAAATTTTCGCAAGTCTGATACTCGAAACCAATACCTGGAATGGCCTAGGGGAAAAATACACAAACCGTTGTAATCGGGCGAGTTTCTACTCTCAGATGGAACAGGAATTTCTCCAGTTCGTCAATCCGTTCGCGAGATGTGGGAGTTTGAAGTTAAGGAATGGTTGAGAAACCATCAAAATTTTCGCAAGTCTGATACTCGAAACCAATAACTACTAATACGTAGGGCAAAAATACATATACCTTTGTAATCGGGCGAGTTTCTGCATTCAGATGCAACAGGAATTTCTCGAGTTCGTCAATCCGTTCGCGAGATATGGGAGTTTGAAGTTAAGGAATGGTTGAGAAACCATCACAATTTCGCAAGTCTGATACTCGAAACCAATAACTACTATTACCTAGGGCAAAAATACATATACCTTTGTAATCGGGCGAGTTTCTGCATTCAGATGCAACAGGAATTTCTCGAGTTTGTCAATCCGTACGCGAGATATGGGAGTTTGAAGTTAAGGAATGGTTGAGAAACCATCAAAGTTTTCGCAAGTCTGATACTCAAAACCCATACCTGGAATGGCCTAGGGGAAAAATACACACATCGTTGTAATCGGGCGAGTTTCTACTCTCAGATGGAACAGGAATTTCTCCAGTTCGTCAATCCGTTCGCGAGATGTGGGAGTTTGAAGTTAAGGAATGGTTGAGAAACCATCAAAATTTTCGCAAGTCTGATACTCGAAACCAATAACTACTATTACCTAGGGCAAAAATACATATACCGTTGTAATCGGGCGAGTTTCTGCATTCAGATGCAACAGGAATTTCTCGAGTTTGTCAATCCGTACGCGAGATATGGGAGATCGAAGTTAAGGAATGGTTGAGAAACCACAAAATTTTCGCAAGTCTGATACTCGAAACCAATACCTGGAATGGCCTAGGGGAAAAATACACAAACCTTTGTAATCGGGCGAGTTTCTACTCTCAGATGGAACAGGAATTTCTCCAGTTCGTCAATCCGTTCGCGAGATGTGG
Source organism: Ptiloglossa arizonensis (assembly GCF_051014685.1). Classification (NCBI taxonomy): domain Eukaryota; kingdom Metazoa; phylum Arthropoda; class Insecta; order Hymenoptera; family Colletidae; genus Ptiloglossa; species Ptiloglossa arizonensis. Next base: position 16,923 of record NW_027479216.1, on the reverse strand, counting down.
GAGTTTGAAGTTAAGGAATGGTTGAGAAACCATCAAAATTTTCGCAAGTCTGATACTCGAAACCAATAACTACTATTACGTAGGGCAAAAATACATATACCGTTGTAATCGGGCGAGTTTCTGCATTCAGATGCAACAGGAATTTCGCGAGTTCGTCAATCCGTTCGCGAGATATGGGAGTTTGAAGTTAAGGAATGGTTGAGAAACCATCACAATTTCGCAAGTCTGATACTCGAAACCAATAACTACTATTACCTAGGGCAAAAATACATATACCTTTGTAATCGGGCGAGTTTCTGCATTCAGATGCAACAGGAATTTCTCGAGTTTGTCAATCCGTACGCGAGATATGGGAGTTTGAAGTTAAGGAATGGTTGAGAAACCATCAAAATTTTCGCAAGTCTGATACTCGAAACCAATAACTGGAATGGCCTAGGGGAAAAGTACACACACCATTGTAATCGGGCGAGTTTCCACTTTCAGATGCAACAGGAATTTCTCGAGTTCGCCAATCCGTTCGCGAGATGTGGGAGTTCGAAGTTAAGGAATGGTTGAGAAACGACAAAATTTTCGCAAGTCTGATACTCGAAACCAATACCTGGAATGGCCTAGGGGGAAAATACACACACCGTTGTAATCGGGCGAGTTTCTACTTTCAGATGGAGCAGGAATTTCTCCAGTTAGTCAATCCGTTCGCGAGATGTGGGAGTTTGAAGTTAAGGAATGGTTGAGAAACCATCAAAATTTTCGCAAGTCTGATACTCCAAACCAGTAACTACTATTGCCTAGGGCAAAAATACACATACCGTTGTGATCGGGCGTGTTTCTGCTTTCAGATGCAACAGGAATATCTCGAGTTCCTCAATCCGTTCGCGAGGTATGGGAGTTTGAAGTTACGGAATGGTTGAGAAACCATGAAAATTTTCGTAAGTCTGATACTCGAAACCAATAACTACAATGGCCTAGGGGAAAAATACACATACCGTTGCAATCGGGCGAGTTTCTACTTTCAGATGCAACAGGAATTTCTCGAGTTCGTCAATCCGTTCGCGAGATAAGACAGTTTGAATTTCAGGAATGGTTGAGAAACCATCAAAATATTCGCAAGTCTGATTCTCGAAACCAATAACTGGAATGGCCTAGGGGAAAAGTACACACCATTGTAATCGGGCGAGTTTCTACTTTCAGATGCAACAGGAATATCTCGAGTTCGTCAATCGGTTCGCGAGATATGGGAGTGTGAAGTTAAGGAATGGTTGAGAAACCATCAAAATTTTCGCAAGTCTGATACTCCAAACCAGTAACTACTATTGCCTAGGGCAAAAATACACATACCGTTGTGATCGGGCGTGTTTCTGCTTTCAGATGCAACAGGAATATCTCGAGTTCCTCAATCCGTTCGCGAGGTATGGGAGTTTGAAGTTACGGAATGGTTGAGAAACCATGAAAATTTTCGTAAGTCTGATACTCGAAACCAATAACTACAATGGCCTAGGGGAAAAATACACATACCGTTGCAATCGGGCGAGTTTCTACTTTCAGATGCAACAGGAATTTCTCGAGTTCGTCAATCCGTTCGCGAGATAAGACAGTTTGAAGTTCAGGAATGGTTGAGAAACCATCAAAATATTCGCAGCTCTGATACTCGAAACCAATAACTGGAATGGTCTAAGGGAAAAGTACACACACCATTGTAATCGGGCGAGTTTCCACTTTCAGATGCAACAGGAATTTCTCGAGTTCGCCAATCCGTTCGCGAGATGTGGGAGTTCGAAGTTAAGGAATGGTTGAGAAACCACAAAATTTTCGCAAGTCTGATACTCGAAACCAATACCTGGAATGGCCTAGGGGAAATATACACACATCGTTGTAATCGGGCGAGTTTCTACTCTCAGATGGAACAGGAATTTCTCCAGTTCGTCAATCCGTTCGCGAGATGTGGGAGTTTGAAGTTAAGGAATGGTTGAGAAACCATCAAAATTTTCGCAAGTCTGGTTCTCGAAACCAATAACTGGAATGGCCTAGGGGAAAAGTACACACACCATTGTAATCGGGCGAGTTTCTACTTTCAGATGCAACAGGAATATCTCGAGTTCGTCAATCGGTTCGCGAGATATGGGAGTGTGAAGTTAAGGAATGGTTGAGAAACCATCAAAATTTTCGCAAGTCTGATACTCGAAACCAATAACTACTATGGCCTAGGGCAAAAATACACATACCGTTGTAAACGGGCGTGTGTCTGCTTTCAGATGCAACAGGAATATCTCGAGTTCCTCAATCTGTTCGCGAGGTATGGGAGTTTGAAGTTACGGAATGGTTGAGAAACCATCAAAATTTTCGTAAGTCTGATACTCGAAACCAATAACTACAATGGTCTAGGGGAAAAATACACATGCCGTTGCAATCGGGCGAGTTTCTACTTTCAGATGCAACAGGAATTTCTCGAGTTCGTCAATCCGTTCGCGAGATATGGGAGTTTGAAGTTAAGGAATGGTTGAGAAACCATCACAATTTCGCAAGTCTGATACTCGAAACCAATAACTACTATTACCTAGGGCAAAAATACATATACCTTTGTAATCGGGCGAGTTTCTGCATTCAGATGCAACAGGAATTTCTCGAGTTTGTCAATCCGTACGCGAGATATGGGAGTTTGAAGTTAAGGAATGGTTGAGAAACCATCCAAATTTTCGCAAGTCTGATACTCGAAACCAATAACTGGAATGGCCTAGGGGAAAAGTACACACACCATTGTAATCGGGCGAGTTTCCACTTTCAGATGCAACAGGAATTTCTCGAGTTCGCCAATCCGTTCGCGAGATGTGGGAGTTCGAAGTTAAGGAATGGTTGAGAAACGACAAAATTTTCGCAAGTCTGATACTCCAAACCAGTAACTACTATTGCCTAGGGCAAAAATACACATACCGTTGTGATCGGGCGTGTTTCTGCTTTCAGATGCAACAGGAATATCTCGAGTTCCTCAATCCGTTCGCGAGGTATGGGAGTTTGAAGTTACGGAATGGTTGAGAAACCATGAAAATTTTCGTAAGTCTGATACTCGAAACCAATAACTACAATGGCCTAGGGGAAAAATACACATACCGTTGCAATCGGGCGAGTTTCTACTTTCGGATGCAACAGGAATTTCTCGAGTTCGTCAATCCGTTCGCGAGATAAGACAGTTTGAATTTCAGGAATGGTTGAGAAACCATCAAAATATTCGCAAGTCTGATTCTCGAAACCAATAACTGGAATGGCCTAGGGGAAAAGTACACACCATTGTAATCGGGCGAGTTTCTACTTTCAGATGCAACAGGAATATCTCGAGTTCGTCAATCGGTTCGCGAGATATGGGAGTGTGAAGTTAAGGAATGGTTGAGAAACCATCAAAATTTTCGCAAGTCTGATACTCCAAACCAGTAACTACTATTGCCTAGGGCAAAAATACACATACCGTTGTGATCGGGCGTGTTTCTGCTTTCAGATGCAACAGGAATATCTCGAGTTCCTCAATCCGTTCGCGAGGTATGGGAGTTTGAAGTTACGGAATGGTTGAGAAACCATGAAAATTTTCGTAAGTCTGATACTCGAAACCAATAACTACAATGGCCTAGGGGAAAAATACACATACCGTTGCAATCGGGCGAGTTTCTACTTTCAGATGCAACAGGAATTTCTCGAGTTCGTCAATCCGTTCGCGAGATAAGACAGTTTGAAGTTCAGGAATGGTTGAGAAACCATCAAAATATTCGCAGCTCTGATACTCGAAACCAATAACTGGAATGGTCTAAGGGAAAAGTACACACACCATTGTAATCGGGCGAGTTTCCACTTTCAGATGCAACAGGAATTTCTCGAGTTCGCCAATCCGTTCGCGAGATGTGGGAGTTCGAAGTTAAGGAATGGTTGAGAAACCACAAAATTTTCGCAAGTCTGATACTCGAAACCAATACCTGGAATGGCCTAGGGGAAATATACACACATCGTTGTAATCGGGCGAGTTTCTACTCTCAGATGGAACAGGAATTTCTCCAGTTCGTCAATCCGTTCGCGAGATGTGGGAGTTTGAAGTTAAGGAATGGTTGAGAAACCATCAAAATTTTCGCAAGTCTGGTTCTCGAAACCAATAACTGGAATGGCCTAGGGGAAAAGTACACACACCATTGTAATCGGGCGAGTTTCTACTTTCAGATGCAACAGGAATATCTCGAGTTCGTCAATCGGTTCGCGAGATATGGGAGTGTGACGTTAAGGAATGGTTGAGAAACCATCAAAATTTTCGCAAGTCTGATACTCGAAACCAATAACTACTATGGCCTAGGGCAAAAATACACATACCGTTGTAAACGGGCGTGTGTCTGCTTTCAGATGCAACAGGAATATCTCGAGTTCCTCAATCTGTTCGCGAGGTATGGGAGTTTGAAGTTACGGAATGGTTGAGAAACCATCAAAATTTTCGTAAGTCTGATACTCGAAACCAATAACTACAATGGTCTAGGGGAAAAATACACATGCCGTTGCAATCGGGCGAGTTTCTACTTTCAGATGCAACAGGAATTTCTCGAGTTCGTCAATACATTCGCGAGATATGGGAGTTTGAAGTTAAGGAATTGTTGAGAAACCACCAAATTTTCGCAAGTCTGATATCGAAACCAATACCTGGAATGGCCTAGGGGAAAAGTACACACACCGTTGTAATCGGGCGATTTTCTTCTTTCCGATGCAACAGGAATTTCTCCAGTTAGTCAATCCGTTCGTGAGATGTGGGAGTTCGAAGTTAAGGAATGGTTGAGAAACGACAAAATTTTCGCAAGTCTGATACTCGAAACCAATACCTGGAATGGCCTAGGGGAAAAATACACACACCGTTGTAATCGGGCGAGTTTCTACTTTCAGATGGAGCAGGAATTTCTCAAGTTAGTCAATCCGTTCGCGAGATGTGGGAGTTTGAAGTTAAGGAATGGTTGAGAAACCATCAAAATTTTCGCAAGTCTGGTTCTCGAAACCAATAACTGGAATGGCCTAGGGGAAAAGTACACACACCATTGTAATCGGGCGAGTTTCTACTTTCAGATGCAACAGGAATATCTCGAGTTCGTCAATCGGTTCGCGAGATATGGGAGTGTGAAGTTAAGGAATGGTTGAGAAACCATCAAAATTTTCGCAAGTCTGATACTCGAAACCAATAACTACTATTACGTAGGGCAAAAATACATATACCGTTGTAATCGGGCGAGTTTCTGCATTCAGATGCAACAGGAATTTCTCGAGTTCGTCAATCCGTTCGCGAGATATGGGAGTTTGAAGTTAAGGAATGGTTGAGAAACCATCACAATTTCGCAAGTGTGATACTCGAAACCAATAACTGGAATGGCCTAGGGGAAAAGTACACACACCATTGTAATCGGGCGAGTTTCCACTTTCAGATGCAACAGGAACTTCTCGAGTTCGCCAATCCGTTCGCGAGATGTGGGAGTTCGAAGTTAAGGAATGGTTGAGAAACGACAAAATTTTCGCAAGTCTGATACTCGAAACCAATACCTGGAATGGCCTAGGGGAAAAATACACACACCGTTGTAATCGGGCGAGTTTCTACTTTCAGATGCAGCAGGAATTTCTCCAGTTAGTCAATCCGTTCGCGAGATGTGGGAGTTTGAAGTTAAGGAATGGTTGAGAAACCATCAAAATTTTCGCAAGTCTGGTTCTCGAAACCAATAACTGGAATGGCCTAGGGGAAAAGTACACACACCATTGTAATCGGGCGAGTTTCTACTTTCAGATGCAACTGGAATATCTCGAGTTCGTCAATCGGTTCACGAGATATGGGAGTGTGAAGTTAAGGAATGGTTGAGAAACCATCAAAATTTTCGCAAGTCTGATACTCGAAACCAATAACTACAGTGGCCTAGGGGAAAAATACACATGCCGTTGCAATCGGGCGAGTTTCTACTTTCAGATGCAACCGGAATTTCTCGAGTTCGTCAATCCGTTCGCGAGATATGAGAGTTTGAAGTTAAGGAATGGTTGAGAAGTCATCAAAGTTTTCGGAATCTGATACTCGAAGCCATTAATTACTATGGTCTACGGCAAAAATACACATGCCGTTGTAATCGGGCGTATCTCTGCTTTCAGATTCAACAGGAATTACTCGAGTTCGTCAATCCGTTCGCGAGATATGCGAGCTTGAAATTAAGAAATGGGTGAAAAACCATCAAAATTTTCGCAAGTCTGATTCTCGAAACCAATAACTGGAATGGCCTAAGGGAAAAGTACGCACACCATTGTAATCGGGCGAGTTTCTACTTTCAGATGCAACAGGAACTTCTCGAGATCGTCAATCCGTTCGCGAGATATGGGAGTGTGAAGTTAAGGAATTGTTGAGAAACCATCAGAATTTTCGCAAGTCTGATACTCGAAACCAATAACTACTATTGCCTAGGACAAAAATAAACATACGGTTGTGATCGGGCGAATTTCTGCTTTCAGATGCAACAGGAACTTCTCGAGTTCGCCAATCCGTTCGCGAGATATGGGAGTTTGAACTTAAGGAATGGTTGAGAAACCATCAAAATTTTGGCAAGTCTGATACTCGAAACCAATAACTACTATAGCCTAGGGCAAAAATACACATACCGTTGTAATCGGGTGAGCTTCTGCTTTGAGATGCAACAGGAATTTCTCGAGTTCGTCGATCCGTTCGCGAGATATGGGAATCTGAAGTTAAGGAATGGTTGAGAAACCATCAAAATTTTCGCAAGTCTGGTTCTCGAAACCAATAACTGGAATGGCCTAGGGGAAAAGTACACACACCATTGTAATCGGGCGAGTTTCTACTTTCAGATGCAACAGGAATATCTCGAGTTCGTCAATCGGTTCGCGAGATATGGGAGTGTGAAGTTAAGGAATGGTTGAGAAACCATCAAAATTTTCGCAAGTCTGATACTCGAAACCAATAACTACTATGGCCTAGGGCAAAAATACACATACCGTTGTAAACGGGCGTGTGTCTGCTTTCAGATGCAACAGGAATATCTCGAGTTCCTCAATCTGTTCGCGAGGTATGGGAGTTTGAAGTTACGGAATGGTTGAGAAACCATCAAAATTTTCGTAAGTCTGATACTCGAAACCAATAACTACAATGGTCTAGGGGAAAAATACACATGCCGTTGCAATCGGGCGAGTTTCTACTTTCAGATGCAACAGGAATTTCTCGAGTTCGTCAATACATTCGCGAGATATGGGAGTTTGAAGTTAAGGAATTGTTGAGAAACCACCAAATTTTCGCAAGTCTGATATCGAAACCAATACCTGGAATGGCCTAGGGGAAAAGTACACACACCGTTGTAATCGGGCGATTTTCTTCTTTCCGTTCAACAGGAATTTCTCCAGTTAGTCAATCCGTTCGTGAGATGTGGGAGTTCGAAGTTAAGGAATGGTTGAGAAACGACAAAATTTTCGCAAGTCTGATACTCGAAACCAATACCTGGAATGGCCTAGGGGAAAAATACACACACCGTTGTAATCGGGCGAGTTTCTACTTTCAGATGGAGCAGGAATTTCTCAAGTTAGTCAATCCGTTCGCGAGATGTGGGAGTTTGAAGTTAAGGAATGGTTGAGAAACCATCAAATTTTCGCAATCTGGTTCTCGAAACCAATAACTGGAATGGCCTAGGGGAAAAGTACACACACCATTGTAATCGGGCGAGTTTCTACTTTCAGATGCAACAGGAATATCTCGAGTTCGTCAATCGGTTCGCGAGATATGGGAGTGTGAAGTTAAGGAATGGTTGAGAAACCATCAAAATTTTCGCAAGTCTGATACTCGAAACCAATAACTACTATTACGTAGGGCAAAAATACATATACCGTTGTAATCGGGCGAGTTCTTGCATTCAGATGCAACAGGAATTTCTCGAGTTCGTCAATCCGTTCGCGAGATATGGGAGTTTGAAGTTAAGGAATGGTTGAGAAACCATCACAATTTCGCAAGTCTGATACTCGAAACCAATAACTGGAATGGCCTAGGGGAAAAGTACACACACCATTGTAATCGGGCGAGTTTCCACTTTCAGATGCAACAGGAACTTCTCGAGTTCGCCAATCCGTTCGCGAGATGTGGGAGTTCGAAGTTAAGGAATGGTTGAGAAACGACAAAATTTTCGCAAGTCTGATACTCGAAACCAATACCTGGAATGGCCTAGGGGAAAAATACACACACCGTTGTAATCGGGCGAGTTTCTACTTTCAGATGCAGCAGGAATTTCTCCAGTTAGTCAATCCGTTCGCGAGATGTGGGAGTTTGAAGTTAAGGAATGGTTGAGAAACCATCAAAATTTTCGCAAGTCTGGTTCTCGAAACCAATATCTGGAATGGCCTAGGGGAAAAGTACACACACCATTGTAATCGGGCGAGTTTCTACTTTCAGATGCAACTGGAATATCTCGAGTTCGTCAATCGGTTCACGAGATATGGGAGTGTGAAGTTAAGGAATGGTTGAGAAACCATCAAAATTTTCGCAAGTCTGATACTCGAAACCAATAACTACAATGGCCTAGGGGAAAAATACACATGCCGTTGCAATCGGGCGAGTTTCTACTTTCAGATGCAACCGGAATTTCTCGAGTTCGTCAATCCGTTCGCGAGATATGAGAGTTTGAAGTTAAGGAATGGTTGAGAAGTCATCAAAGTTTTCGGAATCTGATACTCGAAGCCATTAATTACTATGGTCTACGGCAAAAATACACATGCCGTTGTAATCGGGCGTATCTCTGCTTTCAGATTCAACAGGAATTACTCGAGTTCGTCAATCCGTTCGCGAGATATGCGAGCTTGAAATTAAGAAATGGGTGAAAAACCATCAAAATTTTCGCAAGTCTGATTCTCGAAACCAATAACTGGAATGGCCTAAGGGAAAAGTACGCACACCATTGTAATCGGGCGAGTTTCTACTTTCAGGTGCAACAGGAACTTCTCGAGATCGTCAATCCGTTCGCGAGATATGGGAGTGTGAAGTTAAGGAATTGTTGAGAAACCATCAGAATTTTCGCAAGTCTGATACTCGAAACCAATAACTACTATTGCCTAGGACAAAAATAAACATACGGTTGTGATCGGGCGAGTTTCTGCTTTCAGATGCAACAGGAACTTCTCGAGTTCGCCAATCCGTTCGCGAGATATGGGAATCTGAAGTTAAGGAATGGTTGAGAAGGCATAAAAATTTTCGGAATCTGATACTCGAAGCCATTAATTACTATGGTCTACGGCAAAAATACACATGCCGTTGTAATCGGGCGTATCTCTGCTTTCAGATTCAACAGGAATTACTCGAGTTCGTCAATCCGTTCGCGAGATATGCGAGCTTGAAATTAAGAAATGGTTGAAAAACCATCAAAATTTTCGCAAGTCTGATACTCGAAACCAATAACTGGAATGGCCTAGGGGAAAAGTACACACACCATTGTAATCGGGCAAGCTTCTACTTTCAGATGCAACATGAATTTCTCCAGTTCGTCATACCGTTCGCGAGATATGGGAGTTTGAAGTTAAGGAATGGTTGAGAAACCATCAAAGTTTTCGCACGTCTGATACTCGAAACTAATAACTGGAATGGCCTAGGGTTCGCCAATCCGTTCGCGAGGTATGGGAGTTTGAAGTTAAGTAACCGTTGAGAAACCATCAAAATTTTCGTAAGTCTGATACTCGAAACCAATAACTACAATGGCCTAGGGGAAAAGTACACACACCATTGTAATCGGGCGAGTTTCCACTTTCAGATGCAACAGGAACTTCTCGAGATCGTCATTCCGTTCGCGAGATATGGGAGTTTGGAGTTGAGGAGTGGTTGAGAAACCATCAAAATTTTCGTAAGTCTGATACTCGAAACCAATAACCACAATGGCCTAGGGGAAAAATACACATACCGTTGCAATCGGGCGAGTTTCTACTTTCAGATGCAACAGGAATCTCTCGAGTTCGTCAATCCGTTCGCGAGATAAGACAGTTTGAAGTTAAGGAATGGTTGAGAAACCATCAAAATATCCGCTGGTCTGATACTCGAAACCAATAACTGGAATGGCCTAGGGGAAAAGTACACGCACCATTGTAGTCTGGCGAGTTTCTACTTTCAGATGCAACAGGAGTTTCTCGAGTTCGTTATTCCGTTCGCGAGATATGGGAGTTTGAAGTTACGGAATGTTTGAGAAACCATCAAAACTTTCGTTGGTCTGATACTCGAAACCTATAACTGGAATGGCCTAGGGGAAAAGTACACACACCATTGTAATCGGGCGAGTTTCCACTTTCAGATGCAACAGGAATTTCTCGAGTTCGCCAATCCGTTCGCGAGATGTGGGAGTTCGAAGTTAAGGAATGGTTGAGAAACCACAAAATTTTCGCAAGTCTGATACTCGAAACCAATACGTGGAATGGCCTAGGGGAGAAATACACACACCGTTGTAATCGGGCGGTTTTCTACTTTCAGATGGAACAGGAATTTCTCTAGTTAGTCAATCCGTTCGCGAGATGTGGGAGTTTGAAGTTAAGGAATGGTTGAGAAACCATCAAAATATCCGCTGGTCTGATACTCGAAACCAATAACTACAATGGCCTAGGGGAAAAGTACACACACCATTGTAATCGGGCGAGTTTCCACTTTCAGATGCAACAGGAACTTCTCGAGATCGTCATTCCGTTCGCGAGATATGGGAGTTTGAAGTTACGGAATGTTTGAGAAACCATCAAAGTTTTCTCTGGTCTGATACTCGAAACCTATAACTGGAATGGCCTAGGGGAAAAGTACACACACCTTTGTAATCGGGCGAGTTTCTACTCTCAGATGCATCAGGAATTTCTCGAGTTCGCCAATCCGTTCGCGAGATGTGGGAGTTCGAAGTTAACGAATGGTTGAGAAACCACAAAATTTTCGCAAGTCTGATACACGAAACCAATACCTGGAATGGCCTAGGGGAGAAATACACACACCGTTGTAATCGGGCGAGTTTCTATTATACTTTCAGATGGAGCAGGAATTTCTCCAGTTAGTCAATCCGTTCGCGAGATGTGGGAGTTTGAAGTTAAGGAATGGTTGAGAAACCATCAAAATTTTCGCAAGTCTGGTTCTCGAAACCAATAACTGGAATGGCCTAGCGGAAAAGTACACACGCCATTGTAATCGGGCGAGTTTCTGCTTTCAGATGCAACAGGAATATCTCGAGTGCGTCAATCGGTTCGCGAGATATGGGAGTGTGAAGTTAAGGAATGGTTGAGAAACCATCAAAATTTTCGCAAGTCTGATACTCGAAACCAATAACTACTATGGCCTAGGGCAAAAATACACATGCCGTTGTAATCGGGCGTATCTCTGCTTTCAGATTCAACAGGAATTACTCGAGTTCGTCAATTCGTTCGCGAGATATGCGAGCTTGAAATTAACATATGGTTGAAAAACCATCAAAATTTTCGCAAGTCTGATTCTCGAAACCAATAACTGGAATGGACTAGGGTAAAAGTACACACACCATTGTAATCGGGCGAGCTTCTACTTTCAGATGCAACAGGAATATCTCGAGTTCGTCAATCCGTTCGCGAGATATGGGAATTTGAACTTAAGGAATGGTTGAGAAACCATCAAAATTTTGGCAAGTCTGATACTCGAAACCAATAACTACTATAGCCTAGGGCAAAAATACACATACCGTTGTAATCGGGTGAGCTTCTGCTTTGAGATGCAACAGGAATTTCTCGAGTTCGTCGATCCGTTCGCGAGATATGGGAATCTGAAGTTAAGGAATGGTTGAGAAACCATCAAAATTTTCGCAAGTCTGATATATGAGACCAATGACTACTATGGCCTAGGGCAAAAATACATATACCGTTGTAATCGGGCGAGTTTCTGCTTTCATATGCAACAGGAATTCCTCGAGTTCGCCAATCCGTTCGCGAGGTATGGGAGTTTGAAATTAAGGAATCGTTGAGAAACCATCAAAATTTTCGCAAGTCTGATATACGAGACCAATGACTACTATGGCCTAGGGCAAAAATACATATACCGTTGTAATCGGGCGAGTTTCTGCTTTCAAATACAACAGGAATTCCTCGAGTCCGCCAATCCGTTCGCGAGGTATGCGAGTTTGAAGTTAAGGAATCGTTGAGAAACCATCAAAATTTTCGCAAGTCTGATACTCGAAACCTATAACTGGAATGGCCTAGGGGAAAAGTACACACACCATTGTAATCGGGCGAGTTTCCACTTTCAGATGCAACAGGAATTTCTCGAGTTCGTCAGTCCGTTCGCGAGATATTGGAGTTTGAAGTTAAGGAATGGTTGAGAAATCATCGAAATTTTCCAAGTCTGATACTCGAAACCAATAACTGGAATGGCCTAGGGGAAAAGTACACACACCATTGTAATCGGGCGAGTTTCCACTTTCAGATGCAACAGGAATTTCTCGAGTTCGTCGATCCGTTCGCGAGATATGGGAGTTTAAACTTAAGGAATGGTTCAGAAACCATCAAAAATGTCACAATTCTGATGCTGGATGGGATAACTAGAATGGCCTAGGGCAAAAATACACATACAATTGTAATCGGGCGAGCTTCTGCTTTCAGATGCAGCAGGAACTTCTCGAGTCAGTCAATCCGTTCGCGAGATGTGGGAGTTTGAAGTTAAGGAATGGTTGAGAAACCATCAAAATTGTCGCAAGTCTGATTCCCGAAACCAATAACTGGAATGGCCTAAGGGAAAAGTACGCACACCATTGTAATCGGGCGAGTTTCTACTTTCAGATGCAACAGGAACTTCTCGAGTTCGTCAATCCGTTCGCGAGATATGGGAGTTTGAAGTTAAGGAGTGGTTGAGAAACCATCAAAATTTTCGCAAGTCTGATATACGAGACCAATGACTACTATGGCCTAGGGCAAAAATACATATACCGTTGTAATCGGGCGAGTTTCTGCTTTCATATGCAACAGGAATTCCTCGAGTTCGGCAATCCGTTCGCGAGGTATGGGAGTTTGAAATTAAGGAATCGTTGAGAAACCATCAAAATTTTCGCAAGTCTGATACTCGAAACTAATAACTACTATGGTCTAGGGCAAGAATACACATACCATTGAAAACGGGCGAGTTTCTGCTTTCAGATGCAACGGGAATTTCTCGAGTTCGTCAATCCGTTCGCGAGATATGGGAGTTTGAATTTATGGAATGGTTGAGAAACCATCAAAATTTTCGCATGTCTGATTCTCGAACCAATAGCTACTGTGGCCTAGGGCAAAAATACACATACCGTTGTAATCGGCCGAGTTTCTTTTTTCAGATGCAATAGGAATTTCTCGAGTCCGTCAATCCTTTTGCGAAATATGGGAGTTTGAATTCATGGAACTGTTGTGAAACCACCAAAACATTCGCTGCTCTGATACTCGAAACCGATAACTGGAATGGCCTAGGGGAGAAATACGCATACCGTTGTAATCGGGCGAGTTTCTACATTCAGTTGCAACAGGAATTTCTCGAGTTCGTCAATCCGTTAGCGAGATATGGGAGTTTGAAGTTAAGGAATGGTTCAGAAACCATCAAAATATTCGCAAGTCTGATACTCGAAACTAATAACTACTATGGTCTAGAGCAAAAATACACATACCATTGAAAACGGGCGAGTTTCTACTCTCAGATGCAACAGGAATTTCTCGAGTTCGTCAATCCGTTCGCGATATATGGGAATTTGAAGTTATGGAATGGTTGAGAAACCATCAAAATTTTCGCAAATCTGATACTAGAAACCAATAACTACTATGGCCAAGGGCAAAAATATACATACCATTGTAAACGGGCGAGTTTCTGCTTTCAGATGCAACAGGAAGTTCTCGAGTTCGTCAATCCGTTCGCGAGATATGGGAGTTTGAAGTTATGGAATGGTTGAGAAACCATCAAAATTTTCGCAAGTCTGATACCCGAAACCAATAACTACTATGGCATAGGGCAAAAATACACATACCGTTGTAAACGGTCGAGTGTCTGCGTTTTGATGCAACAGGAATTTCTCGAGTTCGTCAATCCGTTCCCGAGATATGGGAGTTTGAAGTTAAGGAATGGTAGAGAAACAATCAAAAATTTCGCAAGTCTGATACACGAAACCAATAACTGGAATGGCCTAGGGGAAAAGTACACACACTATTGTAAACGGGCGAGTTTCTGCTTTCAGATGCAACAGGAATTTCTCGAGTTCGTCAATCCGTTCGCGAGATATGGGAGTTTGAAGTTATGGAATGGTTGAGAAACCATCAAAATTTTCGCAAGTCTGATACCCGAAACTAATAACTACTATGGCATAGGGCAAAAATACACATACCGTTGTAAACGGTCGAGTGTCTGCGTTTTGATGCAACAGGAATTTCTCGAGTTCGTCAATCCGTTCGCGAGATATGGGAGTTTGAGGTTAAGGAATGGTTGAGAAACCAACAAAATTTTCGCAAGTTTGATACACGAAACCAATAACTACTATGGCCTAGGACAAAAATACACATCCCGTTGTAATCGGGCGAGTTTCTACTTTCAGATGCAACAGGAGTTTCTCGAGTCCGTCAATCCGTTCGCGAGATATGGGAGTTTGAAGTTATGGAACTGCTGTGAAACCACCAAAACTTTCGCTGCTCTGATTCTCGAAACCAATAACTGGAATGGCGTAGGGGAGAAATACACATACCGTTGTTATCGGGCGAGCTTCTACTTTCAGTGGCAACAGGAATTTCTCGAGTTCGTCAATACGTTCGCGAGATATGGGAGTTTGAAGTTAAGGAATGGTTGAGAAACCATCAAAATTTTCGCAAGTCTGATACTCGAAACGAATAACTGGAATGGCCTAGGGGAAAAGTACACACACCATTGTAATCGGGCGAGTTTCTGCTTTCAGATGCAACAGGAATTTCTCGAGTTCGTCAGTCCGTTCGCGAGATATTGGCGTTTGAAGTTAAGGAATGGTTGAGAAACCATCAAAATTTTCGCAAGTCTGATACTCGAAACCAATAACTGGAATGGCCTAGGGGAAAAGTACACACACCATTGTAATCGGGCAAGTTTGTACTTTCAGATGCAACAGGAATTTCTCGTGTTCGTCAATCCGTTCGCGAGATATGGGAGTTTGAAGTTAAGGATTGGTTGAGAAACCATCAAAATTTTCGAATGTCTTATACTCGAAACCAATAACTACTATGGCCTAGGGCAAGAATACACATACCATTGAAAACGGGCGAGTTTCTGCTTTCAGATGCAACGGGAATTTCTCGAGTTCGTCAATCCGTTCGCGAGATATGGGAGTTTGAAGTTATGGAATGGTTGAGAAACCATCAAAATTTTCGCATGTCTGATTCTCGAAACCAATAACTACTGTGGCCTAGGGCAAAAATACACATACCGTTGTAATCGGGCGAGTTTCTTTTTTCAGATGCAACAGGAATTTCTCGAGTCCGTCAATCCTTTTGCGAAATATGGGAGTTTGAATTCATGGAACTGTTGTGAAACCACCAAAACTTTCGCTGCTCTGATACTCGAAACCGATAACTGGAATGGCCTAGGGGAGAAATACGCATACCGTTGTAATCGGGCGAGTTTCTACATTCAGTTGCAACAGGGATTTCTCGAGTTCGTCAATCCGTTCGCGAGATATGGGAGTTTGAAGTTATGGAATGGTTGAGAAACCATCAAAATTTTCGCAAGTCTGATACTCGAAACCAATAACTACAATGGCCTAGGGGAAAAGTACACGCACCATTGTAATCGGGCGAGTTTCTACTTTCAGATGCAACAGGAATTTCTCCAGTTCGTCAGTCCGTTCGCGATATATGCGAGTTTGAAATTAAGAAATGGTAGAGAAACCATCAAAATTTTCGCAAGTCGGATACTCGAAACCAATAACTGGAATGGCGTAGGGGAAAAGTACACACACCTTTGTAATCGGGCGAGTTTCTACTCTCAGATGCAACAGGAATTTCTCGAGTTCGTCAATCCGTTCGCGATATATGGGAGTTTGAAGTTATGGAATGGTTGAGAAACCATCAAAATTTTCGCAAGTCTGATACCCGAAACCAATAACTGGAATGGCCTAGGGGAAAAGTACACACACCATTGTAATCGGGCAAGTTTCTACTTTCAGTTGCAACAGGAATTTCTCGAGTTCGTCAATCCGTTCGCGAGATATGGGAGTTTGAAGTTAAGGAATGGTTGAGAAACCATCAAAATTTTCGCAAGTCTGATACTCGAAACGAATAACTGGAATGGCCTAGGGGAAAAGTACACACACCATTGTAATCGGGCGAGTTTCTACTTTCAGATGCAACAGGAATTTCTCGAATTCGTCAATCCGTTCGCGAGATATGAGAGTTTGAAATTAAGGAATGGTAGAGAAACAATCAAAAATTTCGCAAGTCTGATACACGAAACCAATAACTGGAATGGCCTAGGGGAAAAGTACACACACCATTGTAATCGGGCGAGTTTCTACTTTCAGACGCAACAGGAATTTCTCGAGTTCGTCAATCCGTTCGCGAGATATGAGAGTTTGAAGTTAAGGAATGGTTGAGAAACCATCAAAATTTTTGGAATCTGATACTCGAAGCCATTAATTAATATGGTCTAGGGCAAAAATACACATGCCGTTGTAATCGGGCGAGTTTCTACTTTCAGACGCAACAGGAATTTCTGGAGTTCGTCAATCCGTTCGCGAGATATGAGAGATTGAAGTTAAGGAATGGTTGAGAAACCATCAAAATTTTTGGAATCTGATACTCGAAGCCATTAATTAATATGGTCTAGGGCAAAAATACACATGCCGTTGTAATCGGGCGAGTCTCTGCTTTCAGACTCAACAGGAAATACTCGAGTTCGTCAATCCGTTCGCGAGATATGCGAGTTTGAAATTAAGGAACGGTTGA